>NW_027106831.1:365440-366768 GCF_000696795.3 Halyomorpha halys | reverse complement strand
TATATACCCTGTATATGAATTAAAACTCATTGTTGGTAGATTATCGGTTAAGATGGTCTGGTTAGGGATCAAAAAGGTACTCTAAAAGAGTAAAAAAAAAACTATATTTATAACCTTTTTAATTTTTTCAACGTTTTAATTTACTAATTTCTAGGATCATTCTGAGCGGCCACCAGAACCATCTGATCCTTCAATTCTACATGGCCATCTCATAAACTACTTGTTAATAAATTATATTTGTGTCCTTAAATTTATCATTATTCTTAAAAAAAATAACCTGTAGCATAATTTCCAATGTTATTTCAATTAATTAAAAATCAAAACAAAAAAGAATATAAAAGTATTTTTTGTTTAAATTTATTTGTTGATATTTACCTAAAAATACATCTGACAATGAAAACTGGTTAGCTTGTTTTCAAGTTTAATACTATAAATAAACATATTAAAATGAAAAATCACATAAAACCTACTAGCAATCATTTATATATAAAAAGTAACGACTTACTCATAAAAGAGCATAATACAATATATATACATATATATATTATTATTATTTTTTACAGTTGATTATGGGGGGGTATAGTCTCGTACAAAAGACACCCCTAACCATATTCAATGTTATAATTAAAAGTAAAAAAAAAAGAGATAAAATTAATAGATAAGAATAATGCTTCTTAATAAAAGAGAAAAGTGAAATTAATAACAAAAAATAACGATATTAGTAGACTTAACAAAACAAACAATTGCCCTCTAATGGTAAAAAGAAATAAGTTAATTTGAAAAAAGGATAAGAGAAAAAAAAAATAATAATAAGTAAAATAGAGGTAGTGTGAATAATGAATTAATAAATATAGAATTTATAACAGAATGTCCTACAGCAGCCTGGGCTTCAGTCTTCGGGTTGCGGTTGGATTTCCCAGGTTGTAGGTCACTGCTCCTTTAACTGTCGGCGACTGGGAGTAGAACTTCATGAACCGTTTTTTTATGTAATCCTCTATTGACTCCATTTGTAACTCTCAATGCAATTGGCTATTTCTTATCAACCAAGGAGCATTAACTGTGATTCTTAGGACTTTATTTTGAAAATATTGTAATTTTTTCCTTTTCGTAAAGGATTCCGCTCCCCAGACTTCACAGCCGTATATTAGCAGTGAGAAAGGAATAGATAATGAAAAAGTACGTTGGAGATAGTAACTTACAGACTTTATAAAACACCAACGGGTCCCAGGCTCTCAAAAGCCTCTTCTACATAAAAAAAAAAAAAAAAAACTCCCATAGAGTACATTCCGCACTCCCATAGCCCAGTCATACAAAATTCTACTAACAAT
>NW_027106831.1:359627-365390 GCF_000696795.3 Halyomorpha halys | reverse complement strand
AAAAAAAAAAAAAAAAAACTCCCATAGAGTACATTCCGCACTCCGAAGAAGACGAGACAACATCTACCACACAATGAAATTGCTGAATAGAGGTAGAAGAGTGAGATGTTTGGAATTCAAGCTGGTGATCTGGGATCATATGATTAGAATCAAGGATGGAGTATATAGATGTGTCTCAAAATGAGGTTTTGTCCATGATTGGTAAATTTTGGAGGTTTGGACCATGGCTCGGTTTTCCTCTCTTCCTTTCTTGATTTCCTCCCCCCTCCTCTGTTCCGGGAGGCACTTCAAGGTGTCTCTACTCACTTATTTTCTTGTAGAAGATAGATGACGAGAAAAAAATGGCTTCCTCTAGCCTAGGCTTGCAAGCGAGTGTGATTGTTTTCTTTTCTCCATCACATGAGACGCTGGTGTTACAATCGTAGCCATATGATTGAAATTAGTTTCGACTCATCTGTTTGAACATAACAGGTGTAATACATTTTGTCAGTTGAATATCTGGTCCTATGCCTCTTTGATCTAGCTCTGCGTTTTTCCCTTAAGATACGAATATGTTGTAGCAGGTTAATTTGTTTATTGTTATTGATTCTACGAGTCAAAGTGTTGCCATTTGTACTTGTTCTTATTGATGCTGTGAGTTTTTCTGTAGGTCTGTCTCGTTTGTCTTCAGTGTTGAATGTTGAATATAAGTCTAGTTTATTTTCTAAGTCACATCTAAATTTGTTCCAGTCTATTCTAACTGTAATCAATGAAGAAGTGGAGGGCTAAGGTACGAGGTTTGAATGTAAAAACAACAAAACTGGACTATGATCTGATGAAAGGTCGTCCAAGGATTCAACAATTGCTTGGGAGGAGAAATCTAGGTGATGACAAACGTGTCAAGGATTTGATTGTGCTTTGTTTAGGCCATTAAGTAGGATTTTTGGGCAAGAGGATAGAATATGGTGGAAACAGGGAATAGGATGTTACCACCAGAGTTGGATGTTTGGCATCCACATCATTGATGTTTAGCATTATAGTCGCCTCCAGCAATGAAGTGCAGTCTGAGGTTTCGGAATAAGAAATAAAGGAGGTTATAAGAAAAGTTCTTACCAGGAGGATAGTTAACAGATGAAAATGTTATATGGAAAGGGTGAGTTGAAATGATTACTAAGGTTGATTAGATAGCATCTGTTGGATTTTTGGATTCAAAGAAATAAGAGAATGGGATAAAGATGCAGGAACCAGCATGGGAAGTGTTGTCTTGGTTGTCTGATCTATAAGTGATGTAGACATGCATGTAAAAGTGTGTCCATTGAGTGAAATGAGTTTCAGTCAGTAGGTCAGTGTCAATGTCTTCATCATAAAGAAATAAGTCAAGTTTGTCTCGGTGATTTTGTCGGCCATTAGCATTCCATAAGATGACAGCTAGGAGCTTTGCGCTCATCATGGAAAATTAAATGGGGTTTCGGATAGGATTCTTATATGAAGGTTAATAAGAGGTTAGATGTTCTCTTGAAGATAAAAGGCTAGGAGTTTTATCCATTTTGCTTTGATGATAATGAGGATATATATCCATTTGATTTTGATAATAATGAGGATATGGATCTAGGGCTTGTGATAAACAGTTTGTGTGACTAGGAGTGCTGGGCTCATTGTGATGTATGCAGAACTCAGATATGAGGAGCTGTATCGGTTTTCAGTGGTAGTTGGGATGGGGAATTAATCGTAGCAGTTGGACGTAATATAACTGGGAGTGGATGCTATGATAGTAGATGATGGGGAGAAATTTGCTTACATGGAAGTTGAGGAAGAGAGGTCAGTGGCTTGGGTTGAAAAGTCTAAAGTGCCTGAGGTCGAGATTATTGATTATTGTTGGTGACATCGGAGTATGTCAGGCTTGAGTCTTGATGAGTGATCCAGGGTTTTAGAAGTAGAAGGCTATGATTCGATGACATGAGCTGATGTTTTCTCCAAGTTTGGGAAAATATCCTAATTTAGGGTTTCAGGTGGCAATTTTGATTATAGCCTTTTAATGTCAGGAAATGAGATTGTGGAGATTTTTGTCAACTTTACAGCCTTTGTAGCTAGCTGGATTGTCATTTTCATATAGAGCACATATTGTTGTTTCATCCCATGCTTTCTGGATGGTATCAGTTGTGTGAGGGCCAGCACATTTAACACACCTGGCCTGGTGAAGGCAATCGGTTGTTTGTATGCCCTACGTTTTGACACCTAGTGCACTGGACAATAATAGGTTTTTGTTTGGGCTGCTCAAATTTGACGGTTTAATACACCAGCTCTGTAACCTTAAATATTTCAGAATTATTTCAGGCTAGCTCCTCTAAATCAACAAAGAATAATTGTAATAGATATTTTCCATTGGGGTGAAGATATATTATATGCACAATATATATTCCTCACATTGTGGCCCATTTCTACCAGGCCTGATTTGAATGCAGCTGTGGGAGTGGTTGAATGAAGGCCCCTAAAAACCACTGTTTATACTTTTTCTTGTTTTAGATGATTAGAGTGAAAGTCATAATTTTTAAGGGTCAAATAATTGACAAGTTTTTGTAATGTTCCTTAGTGGTAGTTATTTATCTTTATGTCTTCAAAACGTGAAAAACATCTAAAAATGGCTTTCTGATATAAAGTCAGCAATTTCTTGACTAAAAGATATGAAATTACCTATAATAGCAATGAAGATAGGAGGTTGGTCTGGATTAGAAAATCCTTGAGGCTCTGGAATGATGTTTGGAATTATTACTGGTTGAGGTGGTAGGTGTGATTAGTTCTGGTTGCTGCAGTGGTTTTACTGTGAGTTTTTGATTGTTCAACTAACTTTTTTGATTTAACCATTTTTTTTTTTTTTTTTTGGTGGATCAACAAAAGTAATAAATTTTGAATATTTATAAAATTAATCCCTTATTTTTTCAACTTAGTTAAAAGCCTTGAAGGTTATGTTTCTTAAATATGAAGTAAATTCACCTTTAGAAAGTGAAATATCTTACCTTTTATAACTGTTTCTTATAGTGATTATTATTATGTATTCTGGTTTATCATTTTTGCACAAATAGTAAGTGTGTATAAATGAAAATATATTTATATATCCTGGTGATTTTTGTTTACATTTTTTTATTGTTAGGAACCTGGAAGTATATCTGGATCGACAGAAGATTTGGAAACTGAAGTTGGTCAAGCAGTGGGACATTCAAGAAATTTTACCCTTTCACCAGAAACAACTGATTGTGATTCAAATTGTGACAGTGAAGGTTCTTCTCTGCTTCTTGCTGAAGTTACTACTGCTACGCTTCCACCACCTAGGAGTATGCCTGTTTTAGAAGATGGTCTATCATCAGGTCATGCATCTGACACAGAAAACAATAACCCTACTGTAGGTTTAATTTGTATGAAGTTGACAATAAATTAATATTTAAATTTTTTTTTTTTTTTATTTCATTTGAAGTATGGTATTGAAAGTAGATGCTGCCATGATTTTCCCTCTCCTTTGCAAGTTGTATCCTTATTTCCTGCTCACTATCAGTTTTTATATTCACCTGCTTTTTTATATGAATGTAGTTATAATATAAACTTATTTTTTGCATCCTAACTTAAATAGTTGCACCTTAGTGCAGAGAATGCATAATACTTTATTTTAGATGACTAATCCTGAACAGTATCATAATTTTAAAACATAGATTCATATTTTCAAAGTTTTCAAATATTCACTGATGTGCATGCTTTTAAACACAAATGTAATGTTTTCTAATGAGTTAAATATTTTCTCAGTCTGTATAGAAGATGAAGCTTTGTTGTTTATGAACTTCTTAAATTATGTTATTTTTGTCTCCTTCATTATATTTTTTAGTCTGACCATAATCTATCTACGTAAGAGATCTACCTTTTGGAAATTTTATCAATTCAATTTAATTCTGAAAAATATTAATATAAAGATAAGATAAAAATATAACAATATTAAAACCAAGTGAAATTCTCAAATATATATATGTTTTATTTTTATTTAGCAGTGTATTATTATGTTTGTGAATTTTCGTCTAGTAAATCGATAAGTTGTGTTGTCAAAAAATCCTCATTTTTAACAATTTGCATTATATCATGATCTGAAAGTAAATAGCTCTGATATCACAGCTTCGGAAGCTCTATTTTAATTTTTATTCATGTATGATCTTTAATGTAAAGTAAAAAAAATATGGTGTGCTTTGTCCCAATTCACTGAACTTTATAAGAATAACCATGAAAGAAAAAAAGCCAATTTGAACTAAAAGTAGACTGAATGTGCTACCCTACCAGTGTATTAGCGTATTATTTTGGTCAACTTGAATAAAGCTAAGCATCTCATATCAATGTAAAATTAATTATACGAGGAGAAGATGGTTGGGGCGTGCAGTCAAAGTATAACACAAATAAGTTGAAGTAACTTATTTAATCGTGCCAACATTTCGGCCAGAATTTCTAGCCTTCATCAGGGCTAAGAACAGAACAAGATAACAACCAATGAATACAGAAAATATAAACAGAATGACATAAAGTAAAAATTGTACAGAATGGAATAAATAAAATTAAAGTGATGAAAGAAGTGGAAAATAAAATGTGTACATTTAATTAAAATTAGGTAAAATAACATAATTAAGGAAATAAAATAAAAATTTGAAGTTATATAATGCAAAGAAATATGAATATTTTAGTTTAATAATGATTTAAAAATTAAAATTATGGAAAGAAATAATAAAATTGAGAGAAAGAAAATATATGTAACAAATGAGATATGTAATCATAATATTAGATAAAGAAGCAAAATATATGTTAAGTTTAACAAAATAAATAATTAGGGAAAAAAAATTGAAAACAACAATAATAATATATGGTGAATATAACTAATAATATAAGGGGTAAGGAAAATTAAGAAAAGGAGGGGGTAAAATAAAGATAAGAGGAAAAAAAAAAAGAGATCACATATCGAATACCGCATCCCTTGCTCCACCCCTAATTGTAATTCTGCTTACATCGGCGAAACCAAAAATCTTTTAAAAGACTGTATAAAACAACATAAATATTCTGTTTCCTCAAATAATCATTCTGCCTCAAAACTTTCGGAACATTCTCTTCTTTTCTCTAGTTTCGTAACCATGACAAAAGGCTCATCTCTAAGGCTTCTATATCCAATTAGAACCTTCTTCCGTCAATTTAAAAACCAACAAGCACAACTTATCATTAACATATTCGCATATAGTTAATTTAATTAAAAAGTAATTATTATTTTTATTTTTTACTTTTTCATTTTTTTTTACTAACTTATTTTATATTTATTTTAATTTTATTATTATTATTTTTTTATTTTATTTTAATTTCCGCCCTTTATAACGTATTATTTCAGTTTTTAAATTTTTTCTTACACATTTGTCGTCCTCCTCTTATATATGTTTCCTCTTTTTAACTGTTATTAAATACCCATGACACTTGGTTATCTTCCGGTACTTCATCATCCTTGTAATATATATATATATATATATTTAACATATTCTAAAACCATTTGTCGTCACCGTCTCACACGCTTTCCTCTTCTGAATATTTAACTTTTTATTTTTTACACATTTGTCGTCCTCCTCTTATATATGTTTCCTCTTTTTAACTGTTATTAAATACCCATGACACTTGGTCATCTTCCGGTACTTCATCATCCTTGTACATACATATATTTTTAACATTTTCCAAAAACCATTTGTCGTCACCCTCTCACTCGCTTTCTTCCTCTAAATATTT
>NW_027106831.1:328239-354361 GCF_000696795.3 Halyomorpha halys | reverse complement strand
TTATTAGTTATGTTCATATTTTTAATTTTTAAATTATTAATAAACTAAAATATTCATATTTCTTTGCATTATATAACTTCAAAATTTTTATTTTATTTCCTTAATTATGTTATTTTACCTACTTTTTCAATCGCCTATGTACACATTTTATTTTCCACTTCTTTCATCACTTTATTCTCATGTTATTTATTCCATTCTGTATAATTTTTACTTTATGTCATTCTGTTTATATTTTCTGTATTCATTGGTTGTTATCTTGTTCTGTTCTTAGCCCTGATGAAGGCTTGAAATTCTGGCTGTAACGTTGGCACGATCAAATAAGTTACTTCAACTTATTTTTGTTATATTTTGACCGCACCCACCAACCATCTTCTCCTTGTATAAGTCATCACGGTCAACTATCTCTCATGATTGTAAAATTAATTAAATTTTTGAATTCTTCTTCTTCTTTCAACTCTATACTCCCCTCTAAAAACAAAAAATTAAACCATCATTTAACTCTTTTAAGTACCTATATGAATCTCTTTCTCAAATTTGGGTTATACATTTTTTAACCTTTTGAGCTCTATGGACGCATTTATGCGTTTGGCGAAAGTCATCTGTGTGGACTAAGGCCACATATATGTGCTTTCTCTGAGTCATCAGCATGGACTAAAGGCGCGTAAACGCATTTGTCAATTTTTTCGATCAATATGCTGTCACTTTCATGTAAAATTAATACAGGAACACTTGTTAGTAATTTCCCTTCGTTAGGTAGTGGTCAGGCACCATTAGGGTCATAAAAAGATCTAGAAATTTCCGAAATGGAAATCCCATTTTATGTCACTCTCTTTAAGTACACTTAATTTGGTAAGGAAGACTAAAATGGTATAAAAAATAGTTTTTCCACTTGTTAGATTTAGTCTTATATAATGCATATATTTTACATCAAAATTTACTGGTTCCATACAAAAATTTAGTGAATTTCATTTAGCTCTAATGAAAGATATTTTACAAAAAGTGGAACAAGTGGAAGTGTGGCAGAAGGAGGAAAAAGAAAATCTAAGGATTTACTGTTTTGGCTGATTGAAAGGCATTTTCTGTCCAAATGTGAGAATCAATAAGGGTGCAAAACAGGTGACAAAAAGAAAGTGTGTTGTTTGCATAAAAAGTAAGAGAAAGAGCGATATGCGAAACGAATGCCAAAAATGCAATTTCGGTCTATGAGTCGATAATCGTTTTGAAATTTTTCACACACAATTAAATTATTAATATCTGTTTTATATATATATATACACATATATATTAAATTTTATAATCAATTAAAAAACTCAATTTGATATATATATCAAATTGAGTTTTTTAATTGATTGTAAAATTTAATGTTCATAATAATTAATTTTAATACTCAAAAATAACACCCTTTAATTATTTAACCTTCTACAAAAGAATTAATATAATTTATTACCGTTTGCTTGAAGTCACTTCTGTGTAGCATGTATAAAAAGTATTCCGGCCCCAGGGATGGTCAGCTCTAGCCGAGCTCTGTCCCTACAGACCGTTTCAACCAGGAGTATTCAGAGATAAATAATAAATTTGAATTATAGCTTATTAAAGAGAACTATTGCATCAGTAATAACTGCATGGTCATGATATTATAAATATAGTTGTTAAAAACTATAGAATAATATCCAGATTAATTTAGTTGGAGATAATCCAGATGTGGTAGAATATTGTGTATTTATGTTTACTTGGCCTATTTTGCAATGTCAGTTCAATTGTACCCACAGGGTAAGTTACTGCCAAATATATTTTTGAACGGGCCAGGTAAAATATTTTTTTTATTTTTTGTGAAACTTTGTATTTAAAGGTTCTTGAGGATGCTAAAAAAATCCGGCTTGCTTTTCCAATTTTGAAAAAAAAAATTTGTTTATTATATAAGGATACAATTTTGTTTTTTACGATGAATTATGTAGTTTAACTTATTTATCACAATTGTTAATATTTTTTTGTTATTTTACAACTGAATACAAATTGAAGAATGGTACATTATTACCTCATAATGTCATTATAGTAACAGTTTTAAAATAATTTAGACTGATTGATCTAGCAAAGTGGGGAAAAATATTTTTTACCACCCAAAAAAACTTTGGATATGAATTTTCATAGTAATCCAAATATTAAAATTTTTTGCTCAAAATTTTCGCCTTATCTAGTGGCTTCTATTTGTTCTAAAAAATCACATAAATTGGAATAACTTCAACATCACACCACTATTCTACATGAAACTTAAAAAGGGGTTAGGGCCCTCTAAACTGTATGAAATGTTATGAATCAGGCCTTCATAAACAAGTTAGAACTAGATATATATAAAATAAAACGTTTGAGAAAATTTTCTTAATCTGAAACTGCTTTTTCTCTAATAAAAAGGCATAAAATCTAGAAGATATTCATATGGGTTGAAAGAGTGGTAATTTAGCTTTCCAACTGTTGTAGTTATGTTGGATTTGGATAACATCGTGAGGAGTTAACATAGGACATCGGTGGAAAAAAAATTCCTCCAAAAATCAAACCTTAAAATTTCTAATTTTTGGTTTATATGAAAAATCATATTTAAGGGTTTGAAAATGTGCTAAAACTGAATCTGACTTTATCAAAAAAAAATTTTGGTATACTTTACTGGAAGCGACTTAGTTTTTGTAATTTTCTACACACTTAAACTCATTGAGACATGATTAATATTTAGCCTGTAACCAGGCTTCCCAGGTACTTAAACTGGTTTACAGAACTGAAACTGTGGTCTCTGAACGTCACTTTACTATTCTCTTCCTTATCCTCTCTTGAGCTTTTCATGTACTCCGTCTTGTCTTCATTCACCCTAAGGCCCAATTCATATGCTGCTTCTTTGAATTCCTGGAATGTTCCTTTTAATGCTTCTCGGGTTCTTGTGGCAATAACTACATCATCTGCATATGCTAAGTGTTGAAACAATCTGTTGTAAATGGTCCCTCCTGGATTAGTTCTGATTGAATGAATAGCTACTTCTAAAGCTATATTAAATAGAAGAGGAGCCAGAGGATCCCCCTGTCTCAAGCCATTCTCCACAGAAAATTCCAAGCTTAATTTGGCAGGTAGTGTTCATTAGTGTCATTTTTACCAGCCTGACTAGTTTTTTCAGTATGCCTACCTTTACCATGGCTTTAAAAGTTCCTTTCTGTCCACACTGTCATAAGCTTGTTTAAAGTGAATAGCAGATGCAGGTCTATGTTATACTCATAGCACTTTTCCATTGCCTGCCTCAGGGTGAATATTTGGTCAACTGCCAAGGCCGGAACGCTCCCTGATATTCTCCTATAATATTTTCCATGAAATTGGACACTCTTTTATGTAAAAGCAATGCCTCTATAATTATCGCATGTCAGCTTGTCTCCTTTCTTGTGTATAGGACATATTGCTGCTCTTGTCCAATCTTCTGGCATTTTTTCTTCCGTCCAATCAAATCATAAATTGCTTCTCACAAATCACAGCCTCCATATTTTATCATCTCTGGAGTTACCTCGTCAAGACCTGGCGACTTATGTATTCTCAATGATTTAATAATGTCAATAATTTCTTCCTTCTCATGAGGTTCCACTTCTTCTGCACTGTCCTGCTCCTTACCTGGGAGTTCATCTAGTTGAATCTTTCTTCAGCTCTTTTCTCTGTGGCTCTTGTGTTTACCAATTCACTATAATACTGGCTCCACCTTTCAAGAATTGACTTCTTTTCCCCAATCAGCTCACCTTCTTTCCCTTTACATAATCCAGTGTTGGCTTGGAATCCCTTTTTTATTTCTTTTACACCTTTATGAGATTTTCTGGATTCTTTTTCTCCCAGGATTCTTGCAACTTTTTAAGGTTTTCCTTTTCATATGGTCTCTTCTTCTGCCTACATAGTTTTTTGGCTTCTCTCCTCTTTGTCATAAATTCCCGTATACTTTCTCTGGTCTTTCTTTTTAGCATGTTTAACCTCGCCTTATTTCTTTCTTCCAGAGCACTCTTCGTCTAACCATTCATTTCTGAGAGCTGGTTCTTTCTTCCCTAGTACACCACTTGCACTTTCTATCAACATTTTTCAGTTTTTTCCATCTATCATTTATAGTTGTGTTATTTACAATGTCATTTTCTATCAGTCGTTCTCTTATTTTATTTTTAAATCCTTCTGCTACTTCACTCTCTAGCAACTTTTCTGAGTTGAAGGTATGTACTCTATCCAATCTAGTGCACCTTCTCATAGCCAGCTTTTGTCGATACCAGACTTTTACCATGTGGTGATCCGTATCACAGTCCGTTCCTCTAAAGGGCCTTACATTTCTGATATCAGATGCATGTCTAACCTCTATGAGAACATGATCTATTTGGTTTCTGGTCAGGCCATCAGGCGAGATTCATGTCTCTTTATGTATTTCTTCATGTGGGAATTTAGTGCTACTTATGACCAGTCCCTTTTCCATTGCAAAGTTAATTATGCGATGGCCATTATCATTAGAGTAGTCATATTTACTCTCTCTGCCTATAGTAGGTCTGAATGCCACTTCTTTACCTATCTTAGCATTCAAGTCACCTATAAGTTTTACATCGTGCCTCGGGATTAGGTCATATTCTCTTTCCAATGTTTCATAGAAAATATCCTTCTCCTCCCCTTTCTTGTCTTCTGTAGGGGCATGTAAGCACATAATCGTGATTTTGACGGCTAGAAGACGTCACCAGATAAGCCATTATTTCTGTTACCCATGAGACCACCGAAATCTGTTCATAAATTATATAATTAAAATGATATTACTAGACTAATACACTAACATAATCTGCCCCCCTAGGGAATTAACTTTTGAAATTAAGAGAAATATATGCATGTTAATCAAAAGGTCTCACAATTTCAACACCCCTTTTCCACACTAATTTAATTATAATTATATGTTATAAATTATACTAATTTAGTTATATGTTTTATCTTCTTAAGTGTACTTATATTAATTACTTTATTATTAATTTTCTATTATATTTTACACTTTTCTGTATCCCCGCTCATTTGGTATATTTTGTTTCTTAATTACTTACACACATTGTAACCCATTATTTTATACTTTACTCTTCACCTAATTTAAATACTTTTTTTACTATGTTTACTTTACATTATTTTCGTTATTGTGGCATAACTGCCACCACTCCTCCCAATACCAACGGTCACTTTATTTTTGACAGCCGTCAAAACAGGTATGCTTTCTGTCTCATCATTTGATTTGTGTTTTTTTTTTTTTTTTTTTTACATCTCTTTATTTGTATTTCCTTTAATATTTCTTCTCTTATCTTTCTGTTACTATTACCCTTTTCATTTACTATTTACAACCTTTAATTTTTCTTATTATATCTTACTTTTTTACATTTTATACCCATAAAATATAAGAAAAATTAAAGGTTACAACCTTTAATTTTTCTTATTATATCTTACTTTTTTACATTTTATACCCCTGTTATTTTACACTTATGTTTTTTCTCTTTTTTTTTTTTCTTTTTGTAACTATGTGTTTGTATCTTTTTTAGCCCTGACGAAGCCCTCCAACGTGGGGCGAAACGTTGGCTCAATAAAATAGTATAATTCTACTATTTGAGTTTTTTTGACCGCACCCGGACCATATTCCTTTCATCTTACACGCGGTCAATCAATAATCTTCCAGTAATTTAATTATAAAAAAAAAAGAAAAAAATAAAGAAAAAAAGCTTCGCATTCAGTTGGTATATTTTAAGGTTTTCAGCTTGCATCGCTTATAAAAATTATAATAGGTCTGTTCCAACACTTCTCACTATCCAGAACTGTTAGAAACAAGCACAGTACAGGATTTGGGAGGGAAAGAACATGTACTATGCATGCTTTGTACAGTCAGAAGTGGTTGTTGGAACAGACCTAGTATCTTTTTAAAATTACATATTTCTTAATGAAATTTTAAGAAAATAGTTTTTATATTGTAATACGTCAGTGAAAATGAGGATTATTTAGTTTTTCTTTTTTTTATGATTGTTTTACCAGAAGAGCTAATTTACTCTCCTGTCAATGTGAAAACAGAAAAATATAATATCTATAACATTTTATTCTTCTTATTGTACATACACATAATACGGTAGTATCAATCCCTTTTCTGGTTCTTACAAGCTATGGATTTAGACCAATGAGGTATCAAAAGAAAGAAAATTTCATTGTTAAGTGACAAATCTCAATTTTGATTCTTAAATTTTATACTAGAACTTTTATATAAGTTATTTAGAAATTTGAAAGTTTTCAAAAACTTCTCAAAAAATCAGCAGTAAGTGGACGGAATGAGAAGGTGCAAATTGGGTTTTTAAGGATTTCAGTGCAGATATCAATACCTAAGTAAGTTACTATAGAGCATATATTAGGCTCTATGTTTTAAAACCCAAAAATGAACCGTTCTTGAGATATTGCCATGGGATACTGTTACTGTTATGAGATACTGCATCATATGTTGTTTTGTTCTTCCCATGCCTAACCTTAAAAAACTGCAAATTATGAATACTACTCCAAGAAAAAGGGTATTAGACAGATTAACCCAGTAGTGTTCAAAGTATACTTTAATCCATCCTCCCTGAGCAATACTGGGTTAAGGTTAGCTTAAATGAGTTACCACTTCACCACCAAACATAAGAGTCTTTTTTCATAGGAGCTTGGATATTACCTGTTGGATGAGCAAACGACTCAGCTGAATTTTATTTTTTGTGGCTTAAAATATTGAACTAGATACCATGAATGCTTTGAAACAAGTTGAGCTCAAGATCTGTAAATGATAGTATCAAATGTGTTTAATCTGACTCTCTGTGCTTATATTGCAATATTTTGAGCTAAGACTTAATCTATTCATAGATTTTATTTCTCATTTTTTATACAGTGATATTCCGTTAAAACAATTTGAGCTGAAAGTATTGAAAAAATACTGTTCTAAATATGTTTAGTCTGTCGGTTTCTAAATATATAACGTTGTTTTGGACAAAGGGTTCAACCAATTTTCAATTTTCATGTCTTAATTTCAATTATTCACTCACGGGTTTCAACCAAAAATTCGTAGCTCACATAAAGTATCCATTCATGTATGACCTAGCTATGAGGCCTCAGTGAGTACAATTCAGGGTTTATATAAGTTTAAGGATAGTTGAAACAACTGTAAAACTGAAGTGATATTTTTCTGTGGGTCATCATAAGTACTTATTAGGTGAACTGTTACTTATAGATAGTCATTATAAAGTATGCAGCTTAACCAATTATAGTATTTTGAATAGACTTTCTTGATAATATTATGTTGTTTATACGAATGAGCATGATATCACTTATTTTCAAATGAATTAAAGAGAAGAAGGAAACATGTCTAATGTGAGAGTTCTCACTGGGGTAAACTAATTCTATGTATTATTAGTACATCCAAACACTTGATAGTGAAAATGAGGATTCTTATGTTTTTCTGTTTGATAATTATTTTACCAAAAGAGCTAAATTACACTCATACAGATGTAAAACAGAACAATATAATAGCTTTATGACTCTATTCTTATTCTATATATTTATAGTGCTTCCAAACACTTGAATCAGAAAATAAGATTTAATATTTATAAATTAAAAATCCCTTATGTTATAGGAAGGTAATTGCTGAAAAGACTGAATTGAAAAAGATAGATGATCACATTAATCATGTGACCTGCTCATGGTAAAAATAATTCAAGTGATAGTCATTGCAACAGTTCTATAAAGTTGTGCTGGTTGGATAGTACAATGAATGGAATATCTATAGAGTAATCCGCACTGAACAAACTTATAAACATCTTTTTGGTTGATTGAAACATTGATGGGAAGATTGTGTTATAATACAAAATTTAAACTTTTAGAGTTGAGATGATACTAAGAATGGTTTTATTGCTTGGTGACCTTCATTTTCATTTGGCCTTATTATTTATATGTGCGCAAACACACAC
Source organism: Halyomorpha halys (assembly GCF_000696795.3). Lineage (NCBI taxonomy): Eukaryota > Metazoa > Arthropoda > Insecta > Hemiptera > Pentatomidae > Halyomorpha > Halyomorpha halys. The sequence goes on along the minus strand of NW_027106831.1, from coordinate 346,370 downwards.
ACACATTATATATTTTCACATACAACCAAGGAAACCAGGATGACAAATTAGGCTAAGATACTTGCAATAGGTAATCGATGATGAGGAACATCGAATGTGGTATTTAAGTGTGTATGCACTGAAGCTTTCACCACACATTTCAGACCAACAACAGAAATTCAAATTTAATAAATGAAAAATCATACATCAACAAAAAACAACTTTAAGCGAAATTTAAAAGAAATGATCACAAGAATTGGGTTATCAACAAACAAATCAGATATACAAAATATAAATTCGTATTACTCCAACCTCATAAACACTTAAGACATAGTTAACAGCACTAAATATAAATAGACAAAATATAAAACAGAAACAACAGACTGACTACCTGCTAGTAAGAACAGTAATGTTTTGGAAAAACCTAAACAAACCCACATTTACCTTTCTCCATGTCCCTTATATTCAGTTCTGGCACAAACCTTGAGTCTATTGTATCACATTAATGTAGAACACACTGTAATAGACAATTATAAGTAATGTTAATAGTTATTAATATCAAATTATACTCTGTGCTATGTAGTTTTTTAAGAATAAGTTGAAGAAATTCTTCTAAAAACTGTTTTTCATAGTGAGCATGACTATGCAAATAATAATGTTGCGAAACATTGCCTCAATATATTTGTTTTATGACTGATCCTCAAAAAGACTCAAGATCCACAAAAAAAAAATATAATTAACATACAAGAATAAAGTTATCAATATATATTTGTTTATATTCAAATGTTTATTCTATCTATTGCATATTGTGTTACATGTTTTTACTCTAACAAATTTAAGTATTGTTTTCCTGTAATGATTTATTAATAAGATAAGTAAACATTAATAACAATCATCAGTTCATGTAAGTTTAAGCATGATGTAGATAATGGCCAGTTTAGAACTTTTTGACGTAAAAAAACAGTGACTGGTCAGCAACATGATGCATGGAAGCATGAGTTTACTTGTGGCTGGTTAACTGTGGTTGGGTACAAAAACACAAGTTCACTTCTAACTGTTAACCTGTAAACAATATATTTAAATTCTGTTTTATTTATTCAAGTTTTCTTAAGTTTTGAAGTCTTACATAGTGCTTTACAATGATGTTTTTATGCATGGAGTTGTCATGCTTTCCGCAAATTTTAAAGAAATCATAGAAATATAAAAGCTATAAATTCTTATCATCAAAATAAACACACTATCATTTATATAAACTTAATTTTAATTCTCTGAATCCTTCTGTTGTAAAAATGTATCTTCCTTAATTAGTATGAATGATGATGATTTGGTTTCAAAGTTGATGACAATGTGCATGCATAATAACAAGCTTTAATAAATATGCATGATGAAAAATTTGGAGTAAGTTTTTTAAAAATATCTTTGTTTGCTTATTCTAAACTTTCTTTTTCAATATTGTTCAGTAACATTTCTTTTGTAATAAAAAGAACTTTTTTACTAAAACATAATTGAATATCCCACGGTATAGTTTATTTTGGTATTAAAATGTTTTGATAGTTTTATTTTAACTGAAATAAACGTATTGTATTATCCTCAAAATTTGGTTGTATTTTGGTGAATTATTTTAACCTAAATAATTTGTTAGGTAGATATCTTATTACAAACTAAATAGTTCATTAGATAGATACTTCATACCTGACTAACTATAAACCTAGTACTATTTACCTATGTTCCCTATGTAATCTCTTGTTACAACAATTTCTTGCTATACTTAATAACACAACTCATGTATACAGGGTATTTCAGGGTTAAGTGGCCAAACTGAAAATATGAATTAAGGGCCTCATAACAATAAAGACATTTCCTCTGAAGGAACATCCAACAATTTGCTTGGAGATATTCACACCTAGAGATTTACATTGTTATGAATTATTTAGGTTATATGAAATAAATAAAACTTATTTATTTATTCTAACTACTTTATTAATTAAACGTAAACATTAAATTCATATTAAATATTGTTAAAAGTGATTTCCTTGAGCATTAAGACAGGCTCGGCATCTTTCTTTAACAGGAGCAGAGGCAGAACAGCACTGGATATGTGTTATTGTTTCACAAGATTCAATTATCCTTCTTTGTAAGGATTTATGATCATTGACCGGCCTTGCATAGACTTTTTGTTTCATGTCACCCTAAACAAAAAAATCCAGTGGTGTCAGGTCTGGAAAGCATTCAGGCCAAGCCACTGGTCCTGCACAGCTAATGCATTGACTGGGATAATTAACATTTAGCCATTATCATGGACCTCTTCCATAGTATGCAGGACAACCATCTAATTGAAGCTACTTGTTCCTTCTCAGTTATAGTGGAATATGTTCAACTAAATCATAGTAATCATTATTAAGGAATTCCAGAAATGTGTCCACATTGAGTCGAGGCAGCAAGAAATGCGGAGCTATTAAAATATTGTCTATTATCCCCAACCACACATTGTACTGAAACTGGTGCTGAAAATGATGCTCCTGAATTACATGGGGATTTTCCAGCGACCAGAGGTGATTATTTTTCTAATTGAAGATACCTTTTCTTGTGAAGGTAGTTTCATCTGCCCAGAGAATGTTTCATGGAAATTGTGAATTATGCTTAACTTAATTCAAGTACCAATCTGAAAAATGTCTTCTTTGCCGAAAATCTTGTGGTACTAAATTTTATACCCATTAATAAAGATAGATGAAGTCCATCTGCAATGGATTTCTCCATTGCATTCTTCTCTTCTGAATTCTCCATACTGCAGTTGGCGTAATATTTAATTCTGCTCCAGCTCTTTGTACACTACCAGATGGATTATCATCAAAATATTGTAATATTGTCGCACTCCTTTCTTCATTTTGTGAAGGGTCAAAAATACCATCAGCACGTGACGTGGTATTGTAGCAAATGTACCAGTTTCTCTAAGAAGTTGAAACATGGAGCTAAAGATAGACTTGTTTGGTAATCTTCTATTCGGAAATCGCCTGGCATATTCATGACAGACAGCATTAGCATTACCATTACAAGGGCATATTCACCATTAGGATAAAGTGAAGGCATAATGGTGAGTACTCTCCGAAAGCCTCTAGCAAACTGATAAATGTTATTGACAGTTCCCAATGCTAATTCCAAATAGTATTAATCTTTATGTTTCTAATAGTTTTTATACAGTTTGGGATAAAAGACCTTGTTAGTATTCAATCTAATCCATCTCCTAAACAAAGCATTTGCGGATATACCTTCACTTTGAACAACATTTAATATGAATCTTAATGTTTACATTTAATTAATGAAGTAGTTAAAACAAATAAATAGGTTTATTTATTTCATATTATGTAAATCTTTAGGTGTGAATATCTCCTAAACATAGTGTTTGCTGACATACCTTCAGAGGAATTTTTTTTCTTGTTTTGAGGTCCTTAGTTCATATTTTCAGTTTGGCCACTTAACCCTGAAACACCCTGTATGTATATACATACTTCTTTAAACTAGCCACTTTAAGGAATAAGTATCTTTAAACAAAGGATACACAAAATGAATTCACCAAGAAATACCGAGGTTTTTAATTTAAAATAAATTAGGTGATTTTGGTGAAAGTTAATAACATTTAAATGTGTTGAAAACAAATTCAATTCTTCACCATCCAGCGTATTATATCTTTTAATTATGGCTAAAATTAAAGTATTGATCTATAAACTTTCTTCATAGGTTTTATAGGTTTCTGTGATAGATATCCAGTTCTTCAGTATTCAGAACAACCCTTTTACCTTGTCTGGGGAAAATAAGTTATTTTTTTGTCTTCAGTCATCTCAAGTCCAACATATATATTTTTGAATGAAACTCGGTACTAATTTTCTGTGACTTATTAGTCAACAGTTTTTTTCTTTTTATCTATTATCTTAACCAAACATTTTAAGAGCTCTTCTAATCTTATAATATAATTTCTTAGTTAACTTGGATGGGGGATTACTAAGATTTTATTTTAGAACTAGTCCATAATGTTTTATAAGTTTTCAAACAGTTCAATAATTTAATCTCATTATTTGAGCCACCCGGCTTGATGATACATTTGTTGACCAAAAGTCACTGAATTTTTTCATTTCCAAAAAACAAAATGTTTCAAGATTTTAAAAAAATTATTCAGCCATGTATTATTGGAAGTTTAATTAATATTTGCTAGAAATCCTCTAGATATATGCATGGGAAATAAGCTTTTAACAGTCATAAAGATGTTGGTTTAGATTATAAATAGGATTTTTTAATCTGAGATAGTTCAAAAAAACTTTTATCATTAGCATTAGCAGATTATTGATTGAATATATTTTGGTATTTACATTTCAAAAAGGATAAAGAAAATGACTTTCCTCAGTTAAAACATACAAAATGTGTCAACTTTTTTGCTCACTATAAGTTAGAGATATCTATAAAAAGTGAATTACAAAAAGCCTCTTTGAAACAGTTTCACTGTTTAAAAACTATTGAAAAATAAGTTGTAATTCATGTAAATAATGTCATAAAAAAATTAGAAAAAAAGTCTGTCATAGTAAAATAGCCTTTAGTCCATTTAAATGAAACTTCTATTTTAGAATCCCCCAGTTTAGTTTAATCCCCCAGGGGAATAGAAGCAGAAAAGTGGAATACCAATGAGATTTTGCATCATTTAGTTGCTAAGGCTATGACCCCTGTGCAGCCATTTTTGTTGTGAGTTCTTGATTAAGTTCATTTGTTGAATTGTGTTTACCTGTTCTTTGGTACTTATTCTATATTTTGTTCATTAATTAAAAATTATCTTTAAGTCACATTAGTAGTATTAAATTATTCAATAATGATAATAATACAATTTAGTGGTTGTTAATATGTTCAAGATTCATAATTTTTTATGTTTTCCAGTTTTGTAAGTTTAGACTTCTCGATTTGAGATTATTTTACTTATATTAGTTTATTTATAGGAAAGGAATAATTTTAAGCTTTTAATTATTTATAGTTTTAACTAATCAGTAATTTTTTTAATTCAAGATAGAGGAACATTATTAAATAAAAACACAAGGATTTCATTCCTACATTTTTTTCTCTTTTCTTGGTAGTTATTTTAAACTCTCTACTTTGCTGTTCTGAAACCTATTAGTATACACAAATATAATATATTTGTATTAACAACCTTGTTTTTTAAATCGTGATTACAATTTTCAACAGAATATTAACTAGATTATCAAATCAGTAACACATCTTTATTTTACTTAAATTATCTTTAAAACTTAAATGTGGTTTTTTTTTTGGGAGGGGTTAAGTTTCTTGTTACATTAAGAGTAAGATTTAATTATGAGAAAAATAAGGGACTATAAAATTAACATGAAATAATTATTGAGGACTTTTTTATTAAAAAAAATATTTCTTTGTATAAGACTTAACTGTAATGAATTTCTCATTCATGCCTTATTTTTTCAGTTTAATGACTTGTATTGTTCTTTTCCATTTACACTATTCTTACAAACCTACTTGGTTTTTTTTTATAAAATAAGAGTTTAGCTGAGATAAAATATAAAACCAATTTATTCTTGAGGCCCAAAATCTCTTATTCCTTAATATTTTAGCAAATTCCTTTTGCAGGGTTGCAAGATCCATTTTGCAGACTGGCATTCTATGGTATTTAATTTTGTTTTCATTAAAGAAATTATATCCTTTCTGTTTATTCACTAAATGAAATTTATGTGTTATCTTATGTAATTTTTTTTCAATTATATGGTGATTAGTTTTTTCACAAAAGTACATTAGTTTGTATATAATTATATAGTAGCTTTTTAAATATACATTACACCTTTAAACATGATTTCCTTATCCTTATTCCTCGAATGTTCACTTTTGCCTTTTTCCAATTTTTTTTTCATATTCACAATTTGCACCAGTAATATTTATTCTCTAAGGATATTTTGTTTATTTTATTTTCCCCATTATAATTGCAAAATTAAAACACCTCTTCCCTTTCTTTTGTTGTTAAATCATCTCCGTTCTATAATTCTTTGTTTTAAAGTTGCTAACTTCCGTCAATGAGCTTTTAATAACCCTTGAGTCCTGTAGTAAATATTATGTTATTCTAGATCTAAATATCTTATTTATAATTAGTAGATTATTAGATAATTTTATATCATTAGATTATTAAATATATTATTATTAGCATTTGATTTTTTATTTTTGCAGTAGATATTTTGATATTATATAGTTCTTATCCCTTGGTTATTTTTGGAAGTATAATAAAATTTATTTTAGCTTGTCATTATCAACAAAACCTCTTTTATCCTTTACAGTCCTAACTAACAAGGTTATCCGTATTTATTGTGGACTGATACCTCCTTAAGCTTTTTATTTATTGAATAACATGTATTAAAGGGAAGAAAGAAGACTGGGCAAAAATTAAAAGGCATTGTGTGATAATTAGTATAAGGTTGTTATAATACAAATTTTTGGGTTATAAGAACAAGTACTAAATAAAAAATTTTGCAGTCATAAAGTTCAGTTATTTTTCTGGGTTTATCTCAATTTACATTTTATAAATTAAGAAGTTATCAGAGTAAATACAAGATTATTTTTATTATGTTTAACACATTTTATAAAAATTAGTCTTAATTTCATTAAGAAATAATGAAAATTTATTTATTTTTTCAAAGTTATGAATTGATTCAATTTAACTTGCTAGCTAAATAAGGATGTACATATTTTTAAAATTAGAAAATACTTTCATTGAAATATACAATATTTTCATACATTTTAAGTCATATTATATGTAATTTAATTCACAATTTATTTACAGGTATTATTAATGAAGAGGCAAATAAGTGAAATTGAACGTGAAATAAATGAAAGAAACATCAAGCCATCTCAAAACAGCAGTTCTGTTACTTTCACTGAAGAAGAAAAACTCCCTACTCCTCATCCACTTTCTCCAGACATTGACTTACATGCTCTGGATCCTTTAAGTAAACTTTAAATTAGTTTATAATTAGTGTTTCATGTTGAAAATATGAAACAAAAATGTTTATTAAATATTTATTGGATTAACATTTCTATTATATACTTAATTTATGGCTAAAATATCTTCTTTTTCCCTCATGGCATCCCAGCTTTTCCCTCTTCTCTCTCCCACTCTGGAGATGTAGTCTTTCCATTGTATTCTGGGTCTCCCTCTTGGGTGTTTTCCTGTTGGTCTGACCTCAAAATATTTTCTTGGGTCCCTGCCTTCACTCATCTAACAGAAATGTCTAAACCATCTGAGTTGTCTCTTTTCAATGATATCCTTTATAGAGATAGTTCCAACATCCTGTCTTGTCCTCTCATTCCGTATGTGATCCCTCCTAGTTCGGCCTGCTACTCTCTCTAGGTTTCTCATTTCCATTGCAGTAACTCTGCTAAGGTGCTTATCTAGTGGTACCCAGCTTTCACTTTCATAAGGGAGGGTATGTAAGTATACAGCCTTGAAGATATGTACTTTAACATTCTTCTCCACCTTCCTCTTCCCTATAACTGTGTTGCAGAGGTGGTAGTATATTGCATTTGTCTTCTTTATCCTATTGCATATCTCATGGTCTACCTTTCCATTCCTGTTGGTCACTGTTCCTAGATAAGTGTATTTGTCCACCATTTCTATTGGTTGACCTTTGCAAAGTATTTCAATGTTTTCCTGTTCCCGGCCTATATGCATTATATTTTTTTCCCTGACATTGATGGTCATTCCCTTTCTTTTCAGCTCAGCTTCCAATTCAGTTACAGCTTGTTGTAGGTTCTCTTTAGTATCTGTTATAAGGACAATGTCATCCCCAAATACCATTACCTGGGCCAGTATTGTCCTCACGTTCCATTTGCCAATCGTAGTGCAGGCTGTCCTCCGTTTGCACATTTTCAGGATTTCATCCATATAAAAGATGAACAGGAGGGGCTCAAACTATCTCCTTGCTTTACTCCTTTCTCAATTGCAAAGGTATCAGACTCTTCCATTAATCCTTACTATTCCCTTGGAATTGTGGTAGGTCGACTTTATAGCTTCAATCAATTCTTGCGGGATGTTTTTTCCAGAAAGAGCATTCTACAGTTCTTGTCTAGGGACCGAACCAAAGGCAGCCTTTAGATCTATCAATGTTAAGAAGATTCTCTTTCCTCATTCCCATGATTTATCAATGATTGTTCTGAGAGATAATATATGATCCTGGGTCTGGTGTTAAGGCCTGAAAGCACCCTGTTCCTTTTCTATGTCTTTCTTCGCTAGCTTTCTCAGTTTCTTTTCCAATATTGAGGTATAGAGCTTGTACACAACCTGGGATAGACAGATAGGTCTATAGTTCTCACATTCGTTAGCATTGCCCTTTTTGTGAATCAGGACAATTATGTTGTACTCCCAGTCCTTAGGGATAGCTTTTTGGGTAAGTAACTTCTGAAAAAGCACTGTAATGCTTTCAATAATTCTGTTCCACCATATTTGATGAATTCAGGAACGATGCCATCTCTTCCTGCTGCTTTCCTGAGTCTTAATCTCTCCACAGCTTCTTCCACCTCTTCCTCCCATATCACCTCATCATATTCTCCCTGTATACTTTCTCTAATCATTCTCTCCTCAGCATCTCCAGAAAAAAACCTCCCTGTTGTAGTGTCTCCACCTTTCTACGCTGGTCCCCGGTAATCAATCTACCTCCCTCGTCCTTTACATTTCATATTGGTTTGCTTGTCTTTCCTTTCATTACCTTAATCTTTTTCCAGACAACTTTGGTGTTTTCATGATAGTTACTCTGCAGATTTTGACTAAATTCCTCCCAGCTCTTTCTTTTTGCCATCCTCACTACTAGTTTGGATTCATTTCTCCTTCTTACATACAGTTCCTAATTGGATGGAGTCTTGTGCCTATGGTACTCCTTCCATCTTGCCTTCTTTCTCGCCACTGACTCCTTCACCCTATCATTCTACTACTTGGACCTTTTAAGTGTAGGTGAAATATTGGCAATCCTGCAAGTAGAAGTAGTGGCCTCCCAGTATGGCTTTCTTTGTTCTTGACCATATTTTATCTACACTTCCATACATGCTGGTGTCCTGGAGTTTTCAATCCAATAGGTTTGAGTATTCCGCTCTTTTTCCAGGTTCCTGGAGCTTGATAGCGTTGATTTTCTTGTAGCTTCTTGGGTGTTTCTTCTTCCTAGGGGGGGAATTTGAGTATCTTTGACTAACAGGAAGTGAGCTGAGCCAATTTCTGCACTCCTAATCACTTTTATATTAGTAAATAGCTTTCTTATCCTTCAACTACAGATTTAGTAATCGATTATACTGTTTATTTTCCTTCCTTTAGCAGAAAAAGTTATTTTATAAATTTGTTTGTGTGGAAAGAATGAATTACCAATGAGCAGATCATAGTCAACACATAAATCAATCAGTCTTTTTCCCATTTCTATTCTTAGCGCGCTCACCCTCATGTTTTCCCATAACTCCATGTGCTTTGACGTAGTCACTCCCAGTCCTAGTATTGAAGTCACCCATAATGATTATTTCTCTGTTCTTGTCCTGGCTTTTAATAATATTCCTTTCTAACTCAGCATAGAACTGTTCTTTATTCAAAAAAATAGCTTCTTCGGTGGGGACATATACCTGAATAATGGTCACTTTTCCTATTGATAATTCCAGGTTTGCCGTAATTATTCTAGGAGATACTGGATACCAACTTACCACTTTTGCAAAGAGGCTGTCTACGGATCCTTATTTGTTAACTCATCGTGAGACCACCCCTCTTAGGAGGGATCCCCCATCCGCCACCCGGGGAACGCGCTCCTAGTGTTGTACAGGTTCCACCGAGAGTGGCTAGAATGTGTGTATTTATATTAGTCCTGTTAAATTAATTTTTTTTTTTTTTTTTTTTACATAAATCCCAAAGTTTTGAAGGTTAGTATTATTGTTTGGGAGGATCTACTATAAGATAAACTTAATAAAAATCTTGATGGGCGAAGGGTGACTGGGTAGTGGGTAGGTAAAAGAAGGTACTTTTTTCCCCTAATATTTCATAATCTATATTTCTAATTTTCTTTTAATCTATTGTTCTATTTTAATTTTAAATCTTGTTTCTAAGGAAAAACTTCTTCTTACCAAACATAAAATCAATTAAATTCTCTAGAAAAAAAGATTCTATTCATGCCATCTCTGGAGCACAGAGTTTGTGAGATAGATGATCGCACTCAAAAATTAAGATAATGAGCATAAGTGACATTGTAGTGGTTGGTTCAATGGTACTTACATTATAGTTACTTAAGTGAGGATTAATTAATGTTCTGATATAAAGCTGTGAAGAATAACCAAAAAAAAAAAATACTTTCTGTTTTTTACTAACTAAAACAATATAAAAATGAAATATCTGTAAAAAAAATTATGAATGAATATAATTGGTATGAATAGAGATTATGTTCAAGTTCACAACCATTTGAATTATCTGTCTTCAATCGGATATTTCAAAATATTTTGATTTCCTTTTCATCTGCCATTAGGACATTCTTCTTAAGAGTCTCCATGGCAGTAGTTTTCTTCTATATTTTCCTCATTTGTGCCCACAGTTGATTGTAACTAAGAAAAGATGAGGTTTAATACTGCCTTAAAAGCAACAGGATAGGTATTAAAGTATAATTGAGTTTACATTTCCACAAAGATCAGGGGGCAGCTCATTTCTTTGCCACAGCTTGTATCTGATGAAAAACCCGGTATGAGTGTTGCGTCACTTGTTCTGCAGGAGTTAGGAGTGCTAACTCTGGTCTTATGTTTCAAATATACTTAGTGAAGACATTAAACCTATGGTAGTTTAGTGGTACAGTATGTTAGTAGTTCAGTAAGTTGTGGTTCCATATTTTATTTTAAAACAACTTACACCCTGTTCTGCCACCTGATGTGATGGTTTTTGAGTCTCAAAATACTGAATTTATGCAAACCATCTGAATTGTCTTTTTACTCCTGATTTTGGAAACTTTGAAAAAGGTGATAGTTTCATCTCCAATAACCCTAGGCGCTATTGATATTCAGTATAATTTAATTATAACTTCAAGGGACTAAAATTTTGTGCATCATTAGCAGTGTTTACTGTTACCAATATATTGGTAATAGCGAGCAGTTTGTTATATCTGAACATTACATCCAATACATACCTACATGCTTATGTACACAGTGTTACATTAGTTGTGAGTTATCATTATGTGTGAGTAATTTAAAAATAGTTTTTGAGAAAATTTGAAATCGTGATCTACCTATCATTCACAATGCGTTGCTTGAACTGTACCTTTTAACTAAATAAAAAAAAATCTTCATACATTTAAAAAAAAGTTAATGCTTCATTCTAGAGACGTCTTTTAAGAATTCTCATTAAATTTTATATAGATATTCTACAAAACAATGTTTGAGACTAGATGTATCTATAATAATGCTTTGATTTTAATTATTTTTGAAGTATTAAAATTATACTGTTGATTTTTTTCAGTCTTATGTGGTATCACAGCTTGAGCAACAAAATGTACAAGTGACGATGTGTTAAGATGAATTCATTGAAATATTTCATAACCTGTGTATATTTAAATTATTTTGTATGTATTCATATATAATTCATGAATCTTATTATTGGAAGATCGGTGATTGACTGTTTGTAATAACAAACAGAAGATTTGTTATTATTATTATAATTGTTATATCCGGGTGCAATAAAAGAAAAAAACTCTAATAGTAATAAACATTAGAGAGATGCTTTATTCATCCATGCTGCCAAAATACATTGGGTTGCTACATTACATAGCATACTAATCAATCCATGATCAGGCATATGTAAATTACATATATTTACATGATATAATAAAAAAGAAAGAAAACAGTTCTCCCCCCCCCCCACAGTTTCCTTTTACAATCAATTCCAGTCTACATACTAAATACAAATATTTCAATTTATTCCTTTTCCCTTTCCCCCTCTTGTTCCTTCCATTTCACAATTTTTTTCTCATTTAATCGATAAATTCACTCTCCCCAATTCATCCTTTCTGATCCACTCCAGTGATCCGTTAAACAGATTCATTATTAGACAGTAATGTGAGATCAAATCAGAGAAATAATAGTCACAGCAGTAGATCAGTTTACAGAAAAACAAATAAATAAATACATTTTACAAAAAAAACAAAAGTAATGTATAGATTTAAAAGAAAATATAATAAAAAGTTGGTTAATAGAAATAGTTGAATGGATAAATAAGTTTAAAAAAAAAATAAAAATAATTTTGAATAAATAATAATGAATCGACAGGTCCACATAATAAAAGAAATAAATAAAACAATGAATAATCTCAGAGCCAATTCCCATGTAGGTGATGCTGTATTATCCCCAATGCTAACACCAAGGCCTTCTAAGAAGCTCCTTGTTCTATGTGGTATTGTTCTGCAAGATCCAAACCAGAGGCCTCTCACGGTGTACTCTCTCTCCGAAGGTCTTGTGGAATTTTTCTTTAAGGAAATGGACGCATTTTTCACATATTTCCATTTTTTCCCTTTCTGCTCCACCCTCCTGTTCGAGGTCATTACTCTCAAATCTTACCGTCGGATCCAATACCAAAGGCGTGCCTCCGATTTTTGTGAATGCAACAATATCAGTGTATCTTACAGATCCGTTGATGTCAATGTAATAAACCTCCTTGGTGATGTATTTTTTTTTCAAGGAACTTCGTCAATTCTTCTTTGACCCTGTGGTGCCGGCGTGTTATGAGGAGGGAGTTGTTGGGGCATTTTCTCAGCAAACGGCTGGTGTTTCAGACTCTGCCGCATTTGCAACAGAGGGACCCAACTTCTTGCTTTCCACTGGCTCCTAGGACTCCATGCCGGGGTGCATTGTTGTTATTTAGTTTCAGGGCATTCGTCCATTCTAACCTCGAGAGTATTTGCTTCTCACACACATATCTATTAGCTTTTGAGGTCTCTTTGAAATGGTGAACACCAATACTCTGCCACCTGCAATTGGCCCATTCTTCAAAAGTCTTCTCATGCAATGACTGCCGTAGAGCTCTCACACTTCAGTAGCCTTGATCCACCCCCAGTCTATCGGCACATGCCGCGATTTCAGCGACGTAATTGAATGTAGACTGGAATAAAGCAACTGGAACATTCGACAGTCGCTGGGCAATGGACCAATGCTGCAGTAGAGCTTCCCATTGACAGTGGATCAGACCCAGTCCTTGATACTACCTGGGTACATACAGCATCGCCGAAGAGGTGTTAGCAGGGGAAGCAGTCTGGAGAGGGTAATTAAGTATTGGTTGACAATATTGATCTTTTGTTACAGTTTGAGCAGGCATAAGCTCACTAATTTGCCAAAATTCTTAGTTATCTTTGTCACCACCTCTTCTCAAAATACTAGCTCTCCCGAGAATGTCATCGGCTTTTGCCTTTTAAATGACCTCTGTATTCTCAAGGGAGAGCTTTGTTGACTGCTGCACTCCTTTGTCCATTATGATACCCCCACTTTTCTTTGAATTTATTGCCAAACCAATCTCCCCGAGCAGCCTATGGACACTATTATTCTTTCTGCAGAACTCCTGTCGCTCGCCTTACAGTCGTCCGCAAACCCTGTAAGGACCACACTCTCTTGGTCACTTCTCTGGTCGTATCCAAATTTATTAGCAAACTCCTGATCATAGCTCGCGGTACAAATGATCAGTGAGTATTCCAATCTCCAGAACGTTTATCAATTAAAACCTTGTACATTAGAGCCATCATCTTAAGTCAATTTGGAATATCTATGTTTATGTCTATATCTTGTACCAGCAGATATTGTCTAAAAGCTAATGAATATTCCTTACGCTCAAGTGTTTTATCCACAGATATTGGCACCTGAGAGGGGATGCCTATTTACCTTTGTGTGTATCAGATAAAGGCTTAAAAACATTTAATTTTAATCAAAGTTTAATGACAATTATTATTACTTTAAGGTATTCAACTGGAAAAACAATCCTAAGTTTTTTGTATATTTTTTTTTTACTCCTTAGCATTTATTTTTCGAACATTTTCTTGAGGAGGCCAAGAAGGTGTATGGGTGGGAAGAGCAGCCTCCCCTCTGGAAAATATCTATCTATGCCCATAGCCAGTTACCCATCAAATACCCTAAACATCCTTATTTTTTTTTTTTTATTTTTTTTTTTTTTTATTATAAATGGCGATGAGCTCTGTGGCATATAAGGCCTATTGTGCGCCAAGACATTACAATTTTGCATTGTAGTGCCACAACATTATAATGAGCTTATTAAAGCTGAAGGTAAATAGATTCTAGGAATCTAAGTAAGTTGAGGGATTGATCAGCTCACACTGCTTGGGATCCACAACACGATTCATCCCAAACAGCATGAACCTCCAACCCACAAATAATAGGTCACACCAGCATATAATGTGTTATGCCATTTCATCCTCAGCATGACAGAATCTGCTGCTCAAGGGTGACTGTATGAAGTGCGCCTTCAACCTACGGAATAGGAGTGAAGAAAGAAAAACTGCCTCTGAACACAGCTTGCTAGCATATTAGTGAGTGTCTTTTGTTACCTCGGCCTCATGGGGCACTGGTGTTATAATCGCAAGTAGCCATATGCTTATAGCAGGGGTGGCCCTTGTTTCAAGTCTTCCGTTTAAATAGAATAGTGACTCTGTAAGCTTGAGGTTAAACATATTAATATATAAGAAGATGGTCAGGGTTGCGGTCAAAAGAGAAACAAAAATATTGTATATATGTATATATAGTTGACTGTAAAAATTGATGTATAGGAAGATGGTCAGGGTTGCGGTCAAAGGACAAACAAAAATAGTTTACAACTTTTTTCCCCCAATTTGTAGGGCTTCATCAGGGCTGTTCAGAGCAAATGGGTGAACAGTGCTGTTGACTGTTCAACCGTTTGTTCTGAACTGCCCTGATGAAGCCCTACGAAGTGGAGCGAAACGTCGGAAAATAAATAGTTGTAAACTATTTTTGTCTCTCCTTTGACTGTAACCCTGACCATCTTCCTATACAGAAACAAAAATAGTTTACAACTATTTATTTTCCGACGTTTCGCCCCACTTTGCAGGGCTTCATCAGGGCTAAACAGATACAAAATGATAAGAATAAAAACACAAAGATAAGATACAATGATAAGAATAAAAACAAGTAACAATGTCAAGAGTAAAATTTTCTTTATAAAAATACGTAAAATATAAAGCTAAAAAAGTACAGTAGATGCACATAAAACAAAAACAATACGGGGAAGGAAAACAAAAAAAAAATTTTTTTAGAGATAAAATAAACGTCATGAAAGAATAATAAAATAAAATAAAAAAACAATAATAATGAAAAATGATAAGAAAAAAATACAGAATGATACAGTACATGAGTTATTAAATGATAATAATAACTGTAATAACTAGGGCCGCTCGTAGCTCAGTGGTTAAGACACTGTCTTGCCAATTTGTTGTCTATTGGCGGTGCCGGTTCGAATCCGGCCTGGGGCGTCGACTTTTTTCATTGAGTGGCGGTCCCACAAAATGAAGAACTTTGACCCCCAACCATGGTTAGGCAGTATAGGACTCCAATGAGAGCCGAAAAAAAACAAAAAAAAAAACTATAATAACTAAGTACAATTAGAATGACACATATCGTTACTAATAATAGGAGATTATACTGAAGAAAATAACTGTAGTATTTATATGTCGTGAAAATAATCATTTTTCTACACTGATAATAGTAATAGTAAAGATAACAGGAGTAACATGAATAATATAAAGTGAAATAAGGTAATTTAAAAATCGGAAGTGAAAGTTTACAAAATAAAATATATATAAAAGTACAAGGTGAGATGTAGAAAGAAGTTCATAAAAAGATTAAAAATAAGTAATTAAGTATAGAAATAAGTGAAAAAATGTGATAGAATGTTAACCATATAGGTGATGATAATGATAAGTGAAATAAGTTAATAAAACATAGATGAATAAATATAAGTAAATGCAGCGATGGATAATATAAGTGATAAAGAGATAACAAACAGGTGAAAAAAACAAAAAAAAGTATAAAAATGTTTAGTGATAATAATAAAATGAGTGTAAAATTATTTAGTCTTAATTAAATTTAATATATGGCTGTATATATGCGAGATACAGTTTTTATCGATTTTGTGGTTAACTGGAAGGGGTTCAAGATGGATATAAATGGATTCTGAGATGAGTCTCTTTTTGGTAATTAGGAACAGTGGCTAAAATAGTGGTATGGTCAAAATCAAAAGCATGATTAAGTTTTAATGATGTAGTTTTAATAAAAATACAAAGATAAGATACAATGATAAGAATAAAAACAAGTAACAATGGCAAGAGTAAAAATTTTCTTTATAAAAATACGTAAAATATAAAGCTAAAAAATTACAGTAGATGCACATAAAACAAAAACAATACGGGGAGACAAAAACAATCCACATATCTACCTTCAACCCGTGATCCCACCCACTCACTTATGAATAAGTTTAATCAGCATATTAAAACCCTTCTTCAAAATAACTTAATTAACCGTCCCACCTACTACAAGCTCATTTCTTATAATTCTTTACCTCCTCGACTGTACGGACTTCCTAAAATCCACAAACCTGGCAACCCCCTTCGCCCCATTATATCCAATATTAATGCTCTATCTTCTAAACTTAGCCAATTCCTCCTTCCGTCTCTTCAGTTCCTGAGCCATGACAACCCTTACGACATCCACAACTCTTTCCAACTACGAGAACAATTAATATACTTTAGAATTCCCTCTAACTTCATTCTTACTTCATTTGATGCTGAAAGCCTCTTCACCAACATACCCATCGACAAAGCACTCCAAATTGTTGAAAAGAACTGGTCTACAATAGAGCCACATACCACTCTTAACTTAGCCTCATATCTTGAATCGCTTGAACTATGTTGCAAATTTGGATATCTAACTTTTCAAGGAAAGTTTTTTCACCAAACATCAGGCCTCGCCATGGGAAACTCTCTCGCCCCCGATCTCTCTAACATTGTGCTCAATGACCTCCTTGATTCCGTCATCCCTTTATTCCATAACGACATTTTATTTATCAAGAAATATGTAGACAACCTTTTTCTCATTCTAAACTCTGATAAAATCCCTCATATCCTTTCTTCTTTTAACTCTTACCACCCTCGCCTTTATTTCACTGTTGAAACCGAAACTAACTCTTCTCTCCCCTTTCTTGACCTGCTTATTATAAAGAATAATGACGGCTCCTTGTCCACTGACTGGTATAACAAACCCACTTACTCCGGTAGGCTACTTAACTATTTTTCTCTGCACCCCCACCATCAAAAAATTAATATTGCCAAAAATCTCATACACCGTTGCCTTTCCTTATCTGATCCCCAATACTACTTCTCCTTCCCCTAACTCTCTACCTCCACCATCCAATCTCTCGATTTATAGATCCCTTCCATATGTCCCCTCTCTCACTGACAACATACAAACATTCTTAAAATCAACAATCCCTTCATTTCGTCTTGGACTCAAATCTCAAAATAAACTCTCTTACTTTTTTACTAATACCAAGGATCCTATCCCACTCCAATACCGCTCTAACGTTGTATACCGGATTCCTTGCT
The DNA here is from genome assembly GCF_000696795.3 of Halyomorpha halys. NCBI lineage: Eukaryota > Metazoa > Arthropoda > Insecta > Hemiptera > Pentatomidae > Halyomorpha > Halyomorpha halys. Next base: position 328,731 of record NW_027106831.1, on the reverse strand, counting down.
CCTCCCCAACTGTAATTCTTCATGTATAGGCGAAACTAAAAACCACCTCAGATCACTTATCTCTGAACATAAATTATCTATAACTTCCCATAACTCATCCGCTTCCAAACTTTCAGAACATGCCCTTACACTTAATCATGCTTTTGATTTTGACCATCCCACTATTTTAGCCACTGTTCCTAATTACCAAAAGAGACTCATCTCTGAATCTATTTATATACATCTTGAACCCCTTCCAGTTAACCACAAAATAGATAAAAACTGTATCTCGCATACATACAGCCATATATTAAATTTAATTAAGACTAAATAATTTTACACTCATTTTATTATCATCACCAAACTTTCTATTATACTTTTTTTGTTTTTTTCACTTGTTTGTTATCTCTTTATCACTTATATTATCCATCGCTGCATTTACTTATATTTATTCATCTATGTTTTATTAACTTATTTCACTTATCATTATCATCACCTATATGGTTAACATTC
>NW_027106831.1:308752-324049 GCF_000696795.3 Halyomorpha halys | reverse complement strand
AAATAAATAAATATTGTTTTGTTTATTTCTGTTGTTCTTTGCTGACCGCACCCCCCGACAAACTTCTTCAAGTATAAATACTACAGTTGTTATCATTGTTTAATTATTTTTCTTACTTATTTCTTTGTAATTTTTTTTATTTTAAACTACTCTTTATTTACTTTTTATTAGTTACTTCTTTTACAATTATTGTTATTATATCCTATATTGTTTTATTTTCTTCAATATAATCTCCTATTATTAGTAATGATATGTGTCATTCTAATTGTAATTAGTTATTATAGTTATTATTATCATGTAATAACTCATGTTCTGTATCATTCTGTATTTTTTTCTTATCATTTTTCATTTATCATTATTCTTTATCACTACTTTCTGTATAAGCGACGTATTTTAAATCGAAATAAAGCCGTTAAATGGTTTGCTGGCTACCTCCTCCCCACTCCTCCACGCTTCCGCTTCATTGTTTCTTTCTGTTCAACCGATTGCTTTGAACAGGTAGGTTGTCCTGACTTGTTCTTTGCTCATTTATTATCATTTTATATCATTATTTATTTATTTTTATTATTCTTTCATGATGTTTATTTTATCTCTATAATTTTTTTTTTCCCTTCCCCGTATTGTTTTTGTTTTATGTGCATCTACTGTACTTTTTTAGCTTTATATTTTACGTATTTTTATAAAGAAAATTTTACTCTTGCCATTGTTACTTGTTTTTATTCTTATCATTGTATCTTATCTTTGTATTTTTATTCTTATAATTTTGTATGTTTTTAGCCCTGATGAAGCCCTGCAAAGTGGGGCGAAACGTCAGAAAATAAATAGTTGTAAACTATTTTTGTTTCTGCATAGGAAGATGGTCAGAGTTGCTGTCAAAGGAGAGACAAAAATAGTTTACAACTATTTATTTTCCGACGTTTCGCCCCACTTCGTAGGGCTTCATCAGGGCAGTTCAGAACAAACGGTTGAACAGTCAACAGCACTGTTCACCCATTTGCTCTGAACAGCCCTGATGAAGCCCTACAAATTGGGGGAAAAAAGTTGTAAACTATTTTTGTTTGTCCTTTGACCGCAACCCTGACCATCTTCCTATACATCAATTTTTACGTTCAACTATATATACATATATACAATATTTTTGTTTCTCTTTTGACCGCAACCCTGACCATCTTCTTATATATTAATATGTTTAACCTCAAGCTTACAGAGTCACTATTCTATTTAAACGGAAGACTTGAAACAAGGGCCACCCCTGCTATAAGCATATGGCTACTTGCGATTGTAACACCAGTGCCCTATGAGGCCAAGGTAACAAAAGACACTCACTGATATGCTAGCAAGCTGTGTTCAGAGGGAGTTTTTCTTTCTTCACTCCTATTCCGTAGGTTGAAGGCGCACTTCATACAGTCACCCTTGAGCAGATTCTGTCATGCTGAGGATGAAATGACATAACACATTATATGCTGGTGTGACCTATTATTTGTGGGTTGGAGGTTCATGCTGTTTGGGGTGAATTGTGTTGTGGATCCCAAGCAGTGTGAGCTGATCAATCCCTCAACTTACTTAGATTACGCAACCCTGACCATCTTCTTATATATCAATTTTTACGGTCAACTATATATACATATATTTAAACATATTAAGTTTGCTGTGACCTGTGTAGTTCCCTGTAATTATCCTTAGAGAACTCCTGTCCAGCCGAAGCAGTTCATCGCTTCAGCCCCTAAGAGGTTCATCTAGAAACAGCTTAGATTGTTGCTACGTTTTGTTAAGCCAGTAATGCTTGGCTCCTAAGCCGTAAGGTGCCTTTATATTACTTTTGGCGTAGCTTAGGCTTAGGCTTACTGGCTTAGGAGTAACAGGAATGGTTTCAGAGCCATCCCTTCCTAATCTGTCAGCATGTTCGTTGCCGGAATACTGCACTGACCCAGCACCCATTCAATGCTGACTATTAACGCATGAGAGTTTATTGAATGCTACATAGCAATCTTCAACTACTCAGGATTCTGTAATGGGCCTGTTGAGTGCCCCATAGTGCTTCCTGGCTATCTGGTTAGATTGTAATTCTACCAGAGAGCCCTTTCTCTATGAGAGCACTGGTCCAATGATTTACTACAAGTATTTCTGACTGAAATGGTGAAGTGTACCTCCCTAGGGGGATAGATGTGCCTTCCAATGGCTTATTGCCAAGGTAGTCCGCTATCCTTCAAAGTCAGGGAAGATGCCAACTGTAATCTCTTTTTGATATAGTGTTTTTCAATCTTAGAGACCAGGTTGTGTAAAGCTACCTTCCAGGATTTTCCTGCTTGGCAAGCATATTATTTGGAATTTATAGCGTTTGCTAACAGTTCCTTTTCTATTATATGTCTATCTACAGTCTTTTCCAATGTTTTCATCAGAAAGGATGTGAGGCATATTGGTTGAAATGATTTAGGGTCTTCATAAGATTTGGTTTGAAGGTTTGGGTATATAGCACACCTTAGTTGACCTCCATCTATTTGGAATATATCCAAGTGCTATCCTGCCTCTGAGAAGTTCAAGTAAATACACCTTGATCACTGGTAGGTCTTTCTGCAGCGAGGTAGAAAAGATGCCATCAGTGCCAGGTGATTTGAATGATGACACTGAGTTAATCGCCCTTTCAGTTTTGCCAATAGTAATGATACTATTGGCTTCCTACTTATTTTTACTAGTGCTGTAGTTATCTATTGTGGGAGAAATATCATCTCCAGCAGCTCACAATTAGGAAAGTGGGATCTCACTAATTCTCTCAGGGTTTATGTAATGACCTTTCATTGGAGGCCGTTAAACCACCCTTTTTTAGTGTACCCAACAATACAGAACTGGATTGCTTTGAAAGAATTTTGTTTAATTAGCATGTAGCCAGAATATTGTCAACTTCAAAACAAAACTTCATCCAAGATTGTCTTTTGGCTTTACGGACCAATTTGTGGTACTCTGTAAGAGCTTTCTTATAGGCAGATTAGATGCCAGATCTTTGAATCATTGAATAGTCGTCTAGTAAGGGTTTTTTGCTTATTGAATTCATTGTCCCACTAGGAAACATTCCTGTTGGATGTTTTGTTTAGAGATAGGATTGCTGCTGTGGTATGAATTCACAATAGCATCTGTCAGTGAGTCATTGAAACATTCCAGATGCCAGGTATTATGTATTATTTTGGGACAGCATCTGGTTAGTTCTATGAGATGCAAGTTGTAGGATTCCCAATCCATGCTTCTGGTGTTCCTATATGCTGCGTCGCATCTCATTCCAACATATTGATTATGTCTGATGTATTTATGGTCTGAGCATGACTCTTCCTTAGAGACATGCCAATTGACTATATTTTGACTAACATGACGTGTTGCCAAGGTAATATCATTAATTTCTGATCTGACCCTATTACAGAAGGTAGGTTTCCTGCCCCTATTAAGTATATCTAGATCAAAATTAATAATAAAATCTAAGATTCGCTCATCTCTTTGATTGGTGTTAGAACTGGACAGCTAGGATCTCTTTCTATCCACATTCCACAATCCTCTCAAACTTGGTTGTGGGGGTTGTATCTTTGTAGGACAGATATCGCGCCAATATCATGATACCTGCCTTTCCTGAATTCCGTTGTGGGGTGAACTGTGCTACTGTAAGATCTCTGGAACAAAGTTGCCAAAGAGGAAGCCGTTTTTTAATTACTTTTAAGTACAATGCAGGTTCTGGGATGCATGGGCACAGACATGACTTTGTATCCTGTTTGACCAAAACGTTTCAGGCTGCTTTCATAAAGGTAAGTTTCTGGTATAAGAATAATAACAATATCCTTACCTCTAATATATTGCTGCAGCACACCACACGCAGCTGTGCAATGGTGTTGATTGATTTGCAGCATCCACTGGAACCTTAGGCTCACTCCAGCTGACGGCCACCGCCCTGGCCAGTCCCAACGTTGAGGGTTGTTTAGTTAGTGAAGGCACAAGCATTACTCCACTCCTTGTAAGCACAACATAGAATCCTTTCTCCTAGTCTTTGATGTGTTATACGCTCTCATTGCAGATTCCCACTATATCCCTATTCTGCAACCGGAGCCGCCTGAGGAGTGCTTCATCTGGTAGCCTACTGCCAGGAAGAAACACTGCCACCCTTCCAACTTCAAGGAGCCTCTTTAGCTTTTCCAGTGCATAGGGTTATTCTTTCCCCAATACCAAAATTGGGGATTAAAATAGATAATCAGTCTCTAGCGGATAGGTTGCTACAAGTTGGGACGAATCCTGTAGCCTGCACCACTGAACAGTGGGCGGAACTCTCCAAAACTCGTCTAATTTGTCAAGGAGTCGAACAATTTTCTCCTTTAGTAAACTACATTGTGCCTTACTAAGTTGGGTTTGTGGATAGCTACTAAGCACATTACAACATCAAATCCATTAGTTGCTTTGGCATAGCTCTTAGGCTTGCCATCCATTCCCATTGGTTTGTTCACAATAGGTGCATAAGTCCTAGAGGAGCTCCTAACCTTTTTTTTCCATAGCCTGGTCCTGCTCCGGGGTCTGCCCTCTAGGCTCAGCAACCTTTGCCTTTTGGCAGCCCCTTTGCAATGACCAAACCACTGTTTTTCAGTGGCGGAAAAACACAGCCACACAGTCCCGGAAGTGTAGCCGTTCTCACTGCCGGTCCTGTTGGGACCTTGCGTCCTTCACTACCACAAGATTATTTAAATTAAGAACTAAAAAGAAACCTATATATTGTACCTTTTTCATAGGAAATTGATATGTCTAAATTTATCATTTATTCGTGGTAAGGATAATTTTGTCCATAAAACCAATATTTTATAAAATATTATTCAAAAAACTAAAAATAAAAAAGGAGTACCTTCTTTTTGTCTATTCCCTCTCCTGCCAACCCTCTAACCTCAGGACTTTAGGTATGAGGCATGTCTAGAAAATGAGAATACTCAATTTTTTTTGTATTAAAAAAAAATTACAGGATATCGTTGATATATATATGATACTTATCTTTTCACATAATCACCTTCCTGTTCTATGCAAATTGTAAGTCATGGCATAAGCTTTTTAATGTCTTCCTCATACAACTATCCCGCCATCTGTTGTGATTTATTGCACCATCTATTAGTCCACTTCAAAACCACTTGTTTCATCTCCCCATGGGTTCAAAAAGTTTTACCACCCATGTGAGTCTTCAGGAAGGTGTAAAGACATCAAGTCAGGGGAGTTAGCAGGATGATTCAACACATCCCAACCTTTTTTTTTATCCCCTTTCCGGGCATTGCTGCCATATGGGGTTCGGCAACAGTGGGGTACTGCGTTAGGATTGCACATAACACGTTCAAAAGCACCTTGGTAGTATTGTAGGGTCATCTCCCCCTGAGACAAATAAATCAATCAAAATGATTCATTTTCAGTCCCAAAACTCAGATTCCATAATTTATTTGGCTGAAATTGAGGTTTTGAATTTTTTGGCAGATAGGAAACCAGTGTGATGCCATTGTAATGACTTATCTTTTTTCTCAGTGGTGTAACAAGCCAACCATGTTTCATCACCAGTCACAATGGAGCTCAGAATATCTTCACCTTTCAATTAAAGTCGCTCAAGGAAATTACAAGCGCCAGCAACCTGATTCAATTTGTATTGATCTGTCAGTTGTTTTGAAGCAAATCTTGAGCACAATTGTTTTATATCCTCACGTTTCTGTAATTATTCCATGTGGAACAGTGGATTTGGGGAAACAAACATTTCATCCATTGTCAATCGGTGGTCATTAGAAACAGTTTCTTTAATTTTTTACACCAACACATTGGTCACAATTGCAGATCTTTCTCTCCTTTCTGTGTCATGTATACTAATTCTTTCTTTATTAATCTTATGATACCATTTATACAGGTTCGTTTGGTTCATAGCACCTTCACCATAAGCATTCTTGATTCGTGCCAAAATTTTAGTTGAAGTTTTTCCTTCTGCTAGAAGGAACCTTATGACAGTGTGCACCTTGCTCTTAGTGTTGTTTTTTTTTTACATATTTATGAGAAACCAACACTTCAGTCATGGTCAGTCAACCAGTCTTGGTTCTGAGATGAGTCTCCAGTGCTCGTTTTATTCAGGAAACCCTTCATTACCCCTCAGTGTTGGCAACTTTTGGGAAAAAAATTCATACAGCATGACAGCCCAACAGTACTCTTACTTTCTCTACCTCTTATATTCATCAGTAAACTCCTAAACAATTATACAAATTTTCAAAGTTATATCTAAATAATTCTAACTCTAACTAATTTGCCTGGACTATGTATTGTGTTTAGGAACCGGGTAGCTCAGTGAAGGCACTCTTATCTCCCATGCCCAGGTTTGTGTCTAGCTGTGGGAGATAATTATCTATTCTGTTATATCAGTTGTGGATCGACCCTGGAATCTTTTTTTTTTACTCTCTTCCTAGCCATTTCTGGCATAAGGGGTGTGACAGCAGTGTGGTAGTGCACTTGGCTTGCACATGCCTCTACTACCAAAAATAAACAGCAGTGTACTATACATATAATAAAAATTGAAAGTAATACAATTAAATAAGTGAAAGCAAACATTATACAAGATACAATGGACAAAATATGCACAACGATGCAGATAAGCAAAAGTAAACATAAATTATAAGAAAAAATATATAAGGGAAGAATAAAAGAGAGAAGGGGGGAATTATGTGAGAATGAGCATAGATAGACAAAGCAGCCTTGAGAGCAAGCTGGTATACATGTTCTTATGTATGCCTTTTTGGACATTTTATTGTATTTTTGTAAAGCCAAGTGGAAATAGCTTTCATAACCAAATATAAAGAAGCATACCAAATATATGGGTAAAAATGAGACTAAAAAATTATTTCAAAATAAATAATATAGACGAAAGTTAAGGCAGTTGTTATACAAATGAAAAGAAAGTAAAAAGGTCAGAATTTGTAACCTCCTCCTTATATAGGTCACTATCTTACATCCCCTCTTCTCTACTCTCCATAATTACTTACGCTCCTCTAGCCCCAACCTCCGACTTGGCTTCAGATCCAACAATCAATCTACTCTCTTCCAAAACATCCTCAATCAACAATCAACCTATTCCTCTACAATGCCATTGTCATGTTGTATTCCATATCCTGTGTTTCTACTCCTACCTGTAATTGGCCTTATATTTGTGAAACTAAAAATCTCCCAAGACTCAATACAAATATTCTGTCTCTTCCTATAAATTTACTGCCTCCCAACTCTGAATATTCCTTATCATTAAACCACTCAGTTGATTTCAATAATACTTTTATTTTAGCCACCATCCCTAACCTTGACAAATGACTTCTCTGAAAGCATTTATATACTATTAGAATCTTTTCCTGTTAACTACAGGAACCAGTTTCTCTCATAATCCACCCGGAAGCTGTAGTTCTCAAATAAAATTGTATCCATCAATAATATATCCTCATTAATAATGGAAATATTTCCAAAAAACAAATAATATCTTTACAAATTATTCAATTATTGATTCAATGAAGTTTATATTCTTATTATTGTGTTTCCTTTGTCTGTAAATAATAGATGGGAGTACACCACCTCCTCCGGCTCCTCAAAGTCCTACTACAATGGTTGGATTGGGTGATCCAACGGTTGAAGCTGCATTGAAAGACATCAGACTGACCCTACAAAGGACCAAAACACTTCCTTTACATTCTCCTACTCAAGAACCATCCCCTCCAACAGTGGAAACTAGTCCAATTTGGATTCCAAGGTATTCATATGCTGTATATATATATTTTTAAATGTTTCCTTCTGTTAAGAATTTTGTTCAAGTCTGGTCATTAAATACAGATAAAAATCTGTTGCTGTGTGAAATTTCTCTTACTGCTCTACTTTGAGTTGAAATTAATTTCATATATAGGTAAGTGAATGTAAAACTCCCTTATTTATCTTCCTTCTTTAATTATATATAGTCAATTAATAATTTTCTATGTTTTTGAATTGATATGAAGTTATTGTTTTATTGAAAGGTTGGAATCATACTATACATACTAAAACAGCAGGAGACTTATTACCACATTCTGTCTTAGAGTATCACTCGTGCAGTAAACATCACTCTTGTGTCTCCTCTCTACAACTAGCAGCTAGCGAAGATTCCATAAAAATCTATATAAATTATTAGGATAATCTTGGTGAAACATTGTGTGTTTCATTTCATGAAACATTGTGGCCCTAGGCACTATAATTATCAGAAAAAACATTGAAAATAGAAGAAATCGGTTGTTCAGTACAAGAGTAGTGGGGATTAGTTTAACAGGCTTGATCCGACAGCGGCTCACGTAAACAAACAATCTGGTACGTGTTTTTATTTGCCTCCTTCAAGTCCTTTAAACTCCATTCATTTTTATTTTTTAAATTTTATTCATTTATTAGTCTTTAAGATGGTTATTTGTAAGACCTGGAATAAAGCTATTTCAAGAGACGAAAAAATGAAAATTTCATGCCTAACCTGTCACAGTATATATCTCAATAAATGCATCAAACTTGATAGCTCTGAACCAGATATTCATAAAAAATGGATATGTGCTGAATGTGAGTCAGGGCCTGGCATGTTGAAAGGAAATGAGCCTAGCACTATGATTAATCTCTTAAAGGGGCTTATTGAGGAGGTTAGAGAAATGAAGGCTAAGCTCTAGGGCATCAATGAGCTCAAAGATATAGAGGACACTTTTCAGAAGCAGTCGGAGCTTTCTTTCGAAAATTTAGAACGGCTGGAGAAGATTGAAGCCCTCCTGGACCAGCAGAAGAATAAAATCAAAAAACTATCCTTAGAAAACAACAATCTTAAAGCTAAAATATGTGGCCTTGAAGCTAGAATTAATCAGGTGGAACAGAATCACCTAAATAATTCTGTAGAGATTAGGGGAATTCCCGAGAAGCAGGAAGAAACATAGTGGGAACGGTTCTCAGTGTTGGTGCAGGCCTGGGCCTGAAGCTGTGTCCGGATGATCTGAACCACGCGGTACGGCTCAGGCCTAAACAGGAAGGAGCGCCCGGCCCTATTATTGTGAGATTCGTGCGGCAAAGAAGAGCTAAACGGGGTTTCTCCACTCGCCACTTAGGTTCGCGTATATGTGAGCGAAGCAATGAAGCCCGCCAACAAGCACCTTTACTGGTTAGCCAGGCAGAAGCAGAAAGTGGCAAAAATCAAATACGTCTGGTTCAGCGGAGGAAGGGTCAGGTGCAGGCAGTCCGATGGCTACCCACTGGTCATCATAAGCAAGACCAGCGACTTGGACGTCTTCAGTTGAATTTGGTATCCAAGTCCCCACAGTATTGTTATCATTTTCTTTTTTTTCATAGAAGGTGTTTTATTTATATTTATTTTAATTTTTTCAACACTTTAATAATAGCACATATACAACTTTCTCTATTTACATCTCTTTTTTTTTTTCTCAATCTTTATTGACTATTTTTTCCAAATTTCAATAAATCAAGCAACAATTTCTCTTCAATTTCTTATTTTTGTTACACTCTATATAATTGTAACAGTATATAAAATATTGTTATTCTCTATCCCTCAGCCTTTATCCTTCTTACTTTTCAATTTACCATCTCACAATTATGACTTATGTCCTCAGTTCCTGTCACGTTAATGCACAATTCCTGATTTCCCAATTCGATGAATTTAAATAATACTTCCTCGACAATTTTTACCACGTAATAGCTGTATCTGAAACGTGGCTTAAACCATTTATTCCTTCCTCTCAAGTTTCTATTCTCAATTACACTTTCTTTCGCCATGACAGATCCGATCGCACTGGAGGTGGTGTTGGGTTGTATGTGCATGTTAGTCTTAAGGTCAAAATCCTGCTTTGTTCCCCTTCTCCTATCATTCCACATGCAGAATACATGTTTGTCGAAATTTCAACCATATCTTCTCCCTTGTTATTTTCCATCGTTTATCGACCTCCCCGAGTTCCACTCGATAACACTTTCGAATCCTTTCTTGTCCAACTCGTTTCCACTTATTCCAATATTATTATCACTGGTGATTTCAACACCAACATGCTCTCTCAATCCAGTGATAAATCCTTTCTTCTTTTCCCTCAATCTTTACCTCGTTCCTTTTTCTTCTACATATCACACACAATCCTCTGACACCTGTTTAGACCTTTTTATCTGTAACTCTCCTGTAAAAATTCTTTCCTCTTCCCAGCACCCCGTTCCCTTCCTCTCATCTCACGATCTGATCCAAATAACATATGACCTACCAGTCAAATGCTTTACACCTAAAATCATATCATACCATAATCTGGACCTCCTTTCCTATGAATCCCTTCAACCTGACCTTGATTCCATCCAGTGGAACATTATACACTCCTATAATTCCATCGACCCTATGGTATCCACCCTCACTTCACATCTTCAATTTATATTAGACATCCATGCTCCTCTCAAAACCCGAACCTTACGCCATCCAACTGCACCTTGGCATACTTTGGAAATAAATGCAATGATAAAACAAAGAGAAGCAGCTTGACGCAAATTTCGTCGTACCCGCCTGTCTGCAGATTATACACATTTGAAACTACTCCGTAATGCAACCCAATTCAGCAGTTCGACGTTCTAAATATCTTCACATTCATCACGCCCTCTCCAATGCTCCCGAACCCAAATCCAAGTGGAAAATACTCCGAAATTTATCCCTACCAGAATCCATTAACCTCAGCTCTCTTCCAATAACATCTGATGATCTCAACAATCATTTCACATGACATGCTAATGATCCATCAGTCTTTCCTGAAATTCCAAATAACACCTTCAATCCTGAAAACTTCTTTTTTTCCCACATAAATTGCGAAGAATTACTAGCCACTATTCTAAGATCCCATACCAACGATCATGGACCGGACAACATTCCTGTGAAGTTGATTAAATCCTGTCTTCCAGTCCTTTTTCCCGTACTTTATCATATATACAATTTTTCCTTGCAATATGCCACATTTCCTTCTCGTTGGAAAACCGCTTTAGTTCGACCATTAAATAAAATCCCAAATCCTTCTTCACCTAATGACTTCCGTCCTATTTCTCTCCTCTCTGACCTTTCTAAACCGTTAAAACGCCTTATTCAAAACCAACTCTCAAACTTCCTAGAAGAAAGTTCCCTCATTAATCCTCCCCAATCTGGCTTTCGACCTGGCTATTCAACACTATCCGCTCTCCTTAAAATTACCCACGACCTCCAAACTGCCATGGAAAACCAAAACCTAACTATCCTGATCCTCCTTGATTTCTCCAAAGCATTTGACATGGTTGACCACAACATCCTTCTTAACAAACTATGAAATCTTCCTCTATCCATCAGTGCTTTGCGCTGGTTTCAATCCTTCTTCAATCTTTCAATCAAAATCGCTTTCTCCCACCCTTTTTGCCATCTACATCAATGACCTCCTCTTTATCATCATTACGACATTCTCACTACCGTTTGTACACTGATGATTTCCAAATTTACCTTTCTTTCCCACCTTCTGACCACCTACTGGCTGCCATGGAGATGCTTCAAGAAGACTTAAATCAAATTAGTCACTGGGCACAAGAAAACAAGCTTAAGTTGAATGCAGAGAAGACTAAGGCAATCGTAATAGGATCCAATCACCTCCTGAAAACTATTCCTCATATTCCAACCTTATTCCTAAACAATAACCCAATACAATTCCATCCATACGTTAAAAACCTTGGTGTCACTATAGACCAAACTCTCTCCTGGGAAAACCATATCTCCGATATTTTCCCATCGTACCTTCTCCACCCTAAAACGTTTAAATTATCTTCACCACCTTCTTCCTTTTGAAACCCATAGGCTCCTGGTTACTTCCTTAATATTCCCCCACTTTGATTATTGCTGTTTGGTTTACGGGGATGTCTCTGGGGATCTCGAAACAAAATTAAAACGGTTAATTAATTGCTTTGTACGATTCATCTTTGGGATTCCCCGGGATGCCTCTGTCAACAGATTTTATGAAGAATTGAAGTGGCTTTACCCCTCCTTCCATCATAAATATTTTCTTGCTTTCTTCCTCTACCAAATTATCCAATCCCGTCGTCCATCGTACATCTCTGATATCCTTCAATTTAAATCCTCAGTGCATTCCCGCAATACCCGCTCATGGCCTTCAGACTTATATGTAAGTGCCCATCGAACCACACCCTTTGGTAGATCTTTCATATCCATATGGAATTCTATTCCCTCTTTCATTCGTAGTTCTAATACCCTTCCAACTTTCAAATCCCGTATCTTCGACCACCTTCTGTCCACCCAATTTCGGAAGAATAACAATTGAAAGTTTCAAACAAGGCTTATATGTACATTAGCAGAAATTGTACCTTTCCATTTATTAGTTTTAGTTTAATTATATTTGATTTTTTTTTCTATTACTTATTATCAGAAGTGTTTGTCATCTTATGTTTTATGATATGACATATGATTTTACTTTATTTATTCTGTTCTTATTTTATATATTCTCTTAATTATTGTTGTTCATTTTTATCTTTTTAAATTCATTATTTTATGACGTTTTATTATTTCATTTTTATTTTGTATTTCACTCTAAGGCTCTGAAGCCTAATTTTGACGCCTGTACATTATTCTAAAGGGATCAATCCCAGAATAAATAAAGATTATTATTATTACTATTATTATTTGCTTGGGTGAGCAAAAAAAAAAATTATTTTTTTATTAGTTATGGACTAGAGAGATAAAAAAATGAATCAAATCGATTTATATCTTCCAACCATACTTGGGCTCTAAGATATCCATTTTCATTCAGATAATTCTTAAAAATAATAGTTTACATCTGTGAACTTCTTCTGGTCATACAATAAGTGTTGGTATTTTGCGCTTCCTTGTTTTTGTGGGTGTTTAACATGAATTTGAGGTTTGCTACCTCACTTTTTTACTGTAAATATTTAAACAAAAAAAAATCAACCTATAATAAATTTAAAAAGTGTCTTATTTAATTTAATAAAAAAGAATGTATTCAAATAATGCTTGCTTTTCAAGTTATAAGCTAAAGACCAAATTTTTTCAAACTTCTAAAAATAATGAAGGTGAAATTTTTAATCATTACTTTAAAAAGCATAAGTATAAATGTTTGCAGAATTTCTAATACTGTGTATTTAATTGAAATTTTATAATTTACTTATTTCAATATCTGATATATCAAATTAAAATATATCTTGTATTCTAGGAGACGATGCACTGCTCCTGGGGTCATTCAGAGTGGTGATGAAGGTAGTTTATTTGTTTCATATTCTTAATACTTTAATATTTATTATTATTACTATATGTATATATATATATATTTTAATATTTCAGGTTTGTTAAAATACATGTAAAGGAAATTTAATAGTTTTTTATTATTCTCAGATCTAAAGTACAGCTTTGATGACAACAAAGTTTAAATTAATAAATTAAATATTAAATAGATATGAGAATTTTATTTTAAATTATATAATATTATTGACTTTTATCTCAGGGTGAGTTTTCCAGACAATTAGAACGCAATGGCACTTAATTAAATTAATAGCTACTTTTATAAAAATAATTAAATCCTAGGTAGAGATAGCCCAAACTAACCAATTATATAATCTTCTTTGGTGACAGATGGTTCTCGATGTCTTGTTTCTCAAGATGCTACCTCTGACAGTAAACAAAGGTGTGATCCTATTCTAGCTTCTAGGACACGTCCAATCCACTGGTGATCCAAACAAATAGTGTCTTTCTTCCTTCAATTATATACTCTTCTTGGATGACTGCTGTCTCTTGATGTCTTCTTTCTATTTATCTACCACTGACCATAATCAAAGGATGGTCAGCACCCCCTGCTCCCAGGAAACGTTATCTCTCCTAACTGCTCAATGAACAAGTGTCCAGTTTCCTTTGTTCATTCTCATACCTTGATGTTCAATTGTTGATTCAGAAAATCGATTGTAGCACAACCGCTCTAATTCACTTGTGATGATTCACGATGTAAATACTTCATTCATAATTACTATTCTTAGATTAATTTATACTATAATGGTGGTAGAAAAACAACAAAAGTTAAAAAATTTCAATCCATCCACTCAACATAGGAGTAATTCCACTTCGGAAGGATGCGTGCCACTATCAAAAAATATTAGAAATAACTTTGTTTTGGCCTCTATAACTTCTGTATTATGGAATTGGTTAGCTTGCTTTTTGGTTTAATAAAAGGAAATCAAGAAATATTAACATAAAATAAAATATAACTAGAACCAGTTATACATTAAAATATATATTGTAATATTCAAAAATTATTTAAAATAAAATAAATGGAATTTTATATAGTTTTAACTTAATCTCATATCTAAAGTATAGTTTTTGAAGATGACAAGGTCAAATAAAAAGATTGAATGTTAAATAGATATGGGAATTTTTATTTTTAATTATATATAATATTGTAGACTCTTAATCTCAGGGCGGGTTTCTAGGCAATCAGAACACTTATTTTTAATAACACTTAATTAAATTAGTATCTACTTTTACAATGTATTTAAATTTAGGTAGAACAAAACCAACCAATTTATACTCTTCTTTTGATGGTTGATGAGTCTTGATGTCTTCTTTTCCAAAAATGCTCTGTCTAACAGTCAACAATGGCTTCCAGTCACCTCTGCTTATAGGAGACCGATGTCTACTCACCAGGCAATTCAAACCAAGAGTCCCTTATTCTACTTGGGTGACTCCTCGATATCTTCCTTTTCAAGATGTCCACCCTTGATCTAGACAAAAGACGATGAGGACCTTCTCACCCAGGAAACATCATTCCTCGCCCATGCCTAAGCAACGAATGCCTTTCACCAACCGTGATCTTTCTCTTGATGTTCAATATAAACATTGATTGTAGCACAGCAGTTTTGAGTTTTTGTATGTGATTTTCCTTATGACCATTATTCTTTAACACTTATTCTTGACTTCTATTTTTCCTTAAATTTACTGTAACTACAATTATGATGGGAAGTTAAATAAAGTTTAAAGTATTTAAGTCTGCTCAACATGGCTGCTATTCAATGGACTTTTTAGAGGACATGTCCTGCCATCTTGGCTTTGTTATGAATGAAGTATTTATTTTAGACAATGAAAATGGGTTAGCTTGCTTTTTGGTTCAACAAAACAAATGAACAATATTTAATGTTGATACATGAATAAAATAAGAACATAAATAAAATCATTTATGTATTAATATAACTATTTACTCATAAAAGAGGATATTACAATATTTT
>NW_027106831.1:303138-308599 GCF_000696795.3 Halyomorpha halys | reverse complement strand
TAAAAGATAGGTTGGGTTCAAATTTAAAAGCTTAAATATTTAACAGATAGGAGAATTTTATTTAAATTTTATAATATAATAGACTCTTTTCTCAGGGCAGGTTTCCAGGCAATCAGAAACAAACGGCATTTTACTACTAATAACACTTAAACTTAATTAATAGCTATTTTACAAATGCAATAAATTCCAGTTAGAAACAAAACTAACCAATTACACATCTTCCTTTGATGATTGATGATTGTTGATATCTTCTTGTCGATGATGCTATATCCAACGCCTAACAATGGCTTCCAGTCCTTCCCGCTTCTAGCCGACCGATGTCCTTTCACCAGGCCAGCCAAATCAAGAGTGCCCGTTTCCTCTCTTCTATCTTCAATGTTCACTGGTCGATCCAAAAATAATCGATTGTAGTATGATTGCTCTGCTTTATTTGCTATGATTGACGATGTAAATAGTTTATTAATAATTGTTATGTTCTTCTATTTCTTCTTTGATTATTCTTTTTCTATAATTATTGTTTAGAAACAACAAAAGTTGAAAAATTTCAATCTATCTCAACACAAACACTTTAACGAACACTTCGGAAGGACGCGCGCCTCCATCTTCTTTGTTTTGAATAGTGTATTTATTTTAGACAATGAAAACTGGTTAGCTTGCTTTTTGATTTAAAATAACAAATAAACCAATACTGAAACGATGTACATAAAATACAAATATAACTAAAATCATTTGTATATAAATATCAACTATTGATTAAAAAAGAGAGTATTACATTTCTCATCTTCTCCAAGTATCTCATTCTCAAAATATTTTTTTTTTTTTTAAATAAAGTCTGAATCAATTTTACTCCTATCATTTAAAATCAACAATTGGTCAAAAACCACTTCCGAATTACGAGCTGCTTACAAATACACTTACAATGATTACAATTCCAAATAACATCTTAACATATAAAAACAAACTATTAAAAATATAGTTTGATAAAACCGATTAACATTTCACTATAATTTGATACATATTTACTAAACAAACTTTATGTTCTAAACAATAATTAAATTTGTAATACTTATGAATTTACAAAGACATTTGAATAAGAGATAAAATAGTAGCTGTTACTTGCCTTAATTAAAATTCAAAACTTAATTAAAAGACATACAACATTATTAAGAGAGAAAAAATTATATCTTCACAATAATAGATTATTTTATTTATCTTTTATTTTAATAAGAACTTGTTTCGGAAATATTCTGAGAATAATTTTGGCAAATGAAATAATGAATTATTTTAGGAATCTCTTCAAGCACCTTCCTTCAAGATCAAAATTAATACAGGTGGACAACAGACCAAAACTAAACATGGATTAATACAAGGGAAAAAAGAAAAAAAATCATTAATAACAAAGTTGTATTAATCAAGATAGTCATAATAACAAAGAAAAATTTTATACTGATCAAGGCTATACTGACTAGTGGATTAGCAAACAAATTATTATTTGGCATTAATAGAAACTATAAACATTATGAATTTTCAAAAGATTGTTAACTTAAAAAAATGACTTTCAATGTAGTAAATGATATAATCTATGACAGTATGTTCTGCTGTAGTGTAAGGAATGGAATGCGAACCCTTCATCTGGCTACCACCAACCAGGTGCCATACCGCATTAATTTAATATTTAAGGATACTCTTAAGGTCTTTCAAATATCCTATTTTTAATCTTAAAAAATTTATTTTCAAGTAAAATTATTTTTTGGGTCAAATTTAAATTTAAATAATATGGGTCAATCCCTATAAATGTCTTACTAAAACTGAAAATCCTAATGAATTTATTTTTTACTTCCCCTGTAGTGTAAGATTTAATTGGAGTAAGTAATTCTGGCATACACTTATAATCATTATTTTGTGTACAATCTTTAAATTTTATTTTATGAATAGTTCCCTTATTCATTAATGTTTCTCGGATTAGTTCTCTGTAAATTCTAATATTACGATTCCCTTGACTCAAAGGTTCTATAACATATTTATGTTTTGATTTTAAGTCCACTAACAGATTTTTTTGATTTATTTTCTTCCACAGTGCATTCAATCATTTTTTCGGACAATTCAGACATTTGCTGTATTAAAGTAGTTTCCACTAAACAACTTTCTTTTAACTCTATTTTATTTGATTCAATTTTGTTTCGATTTCTCATTTATTTCCAATTCAGAATTTTCTTCAATTTCTAATTCACAATTTCCATTAATTTCTAATTCACAAAATTCATTAATTTCGAATTTACAATTTTCTTTAATTTCAAATTCAAAATGTCTAACTTTTTGTTTATATCACCCTTAACTTTGTTTATATCATCTGTCATATTGGTTAACATCATCATTAATTGTTGAAACATGGCTTTATTATCAAAATTATCATTATTCTCAACCTTTGAATTTGCTCCAACTAATTTATTTTCATGGATACTATTAATATACTATGACCAGTAAGTCATTCCTAGCTCTAATGTGTTGGACAGAATTATCTTCATCATTTTCGTTTAATACTACCACCATATCATTCAATTTTCCAAGAATCACCTCTTTAGGATCTCTACAATCAGTTGTCTGAACATTATCCTCCATCATTAACTACTTAAGTTATAAAAAATGTATACACAACTTATTCAAAAATAACCCTTCTAAAGGCTGTGTTCTGATTGCCATAACCTAATTTGTAAAGAATTAAGCCACACCTGTTGGACAACAATTTATGTAATAATTAAAAAATTATTTAAATGAAATAAAAAGAATTTTAATAGTTTTAACTAATTTCAAATATAAAAGATAGCTTGGGTTCAAATTAAAAGCTTTAATATTTAACAGATTGGAGAATTTTATTTAAATTTTATAATATAATACTCTTTTCTCAGGGCGGGTTTCCAGGCAATCAGAAACAAACGAAATTTTACTACTAATAAGACTTAAACTTAATTAATAGCTATTTTACAAATGATTTGCCTCGGCTTGTCATTGATGATTTCGTCCACTTCATCCATTTCCACCGGTTGAACTATTGTCCTCCGATGACGGGCCTCCTTCCTCTTGCTCCTGACTGTCCCTGGTTTCCTCTTCACCTGGCGTCCACTCTCGCAGGAACTGCCTCACATCCCCGGAAGGCTCACCCCGATCTTCCTCGATGGCATTTACCATAAGCGCTCGAGATAGCCAATCAGCCACTACGTTTTCTTTCCCTGGCTTATACGATATCTCGATCTTGTATTGATTGAGGAGTTCTTTCCAACGGGTAACCCTCGCAGAGGACTCCTTCAATTTCCCTACCCATTGGAGGGGGCAGTGGTCGGTCTATACCCTGAATTTTCTCCCAAATACATAGGGTCCAAAATAATCTACAGCCCACACTATCCCCAGCAATTCCCTCTCCAGCGTGCTATATCTCGTTTCGGCATCCGTAAAGCGTCTGCTTGCATACGCAACAGGGTGCTCCACTGCTTCCCCTTCCTGAGATAACACCGCACCAAGTGCGTACTCGCTAGCGTCTGTCGTAATAGTGAATTGCCGTTCAAAGTTAGGAAAACTCTTATAAACATAGAGAAAAACTCCTTCTGCAGTTGTTCCATATACTTGTGAATATTATTCTCCATGGCAGGGGTCACGATCAATCGACTTCCTTTCTTTAAGAGGTTGTTAATGGGTACCAAATATTTTCCTATTTCTGGCACAAATCTCCGATAATAGTTCAGGGTACCTAGCAACCTCCGAACTCCCTTAACATCCATTGGCACGGCCATCTTTTGGATCGCCTCAACCTTCTGTGGATCAGGCTTGATTCCCTGTCCCGAGATCACGTGTCCTAAAAAGCTAATTTGCGCACGACCTAGCACCGACTTTTCCTGGGACAGTTTCAACCCAAAATGTCGAATCCTCTGAAAAACCTTCTCCAGATGTCTTATATGCTCCTTTTCTGATTTGCTAAACACGAGGAGGTCGTCCATGTAGACCTGACACATGGATTCATCCAACCCGCGTAAAAATTCGTCCATCAGGCGCTGGAATATTATTGGTGCGTTTTTCAAACCGAACGGCATACGGGTGAATTCATAATGACCCCACTCGAACGTGAAGGCCGTTTTGTGTTGATCTCTGGGGTGCATTATTTGGTGATATCCAGCTTTCAGGTCAAGGGTGCTGAATATGGTTGCTCCTCCTAATCTGTCTAGAATGTCCTCTAGTCTCGGGATCGGATATTTTCCGTCCACCGTATTCTAGCTTCCGGTAATCTATCACGACTCAGTATTTCTCAGACGTTTCCCCTGCTAGACTCTTCTTCATCACAGCCCACAAAGGGCTATTGTATGGTGACGTACTATCCACTATTATGCCTTGGGCCTTTAGACTCTCTAATTCTTCCCAAATGTGTTGTCGAAGCGCCTGAGGATATCTTCTTTCTTTCACGTACGTAACCATATCTTGCTTTAATAGGATTTCATGGACTGTCTTCCCCAACCTACTTCCCTGCTTGAAGAATATATCTGTGTATTCCTCCGCTATTAACTCCCTCCAGTTACCCGTCTTGTTAACCGCCCCTACTCACGGTATCCCTCCCCTCGCAAGTCACTGACAAATGAATTTCTTTCCTCCCAACCGAATATCCCATCGGTTTCCCACATTTCTTATTCGCGCCCCCACCTTCGACAATAAATCGCAACCAATTATGATCTGATACTCGCGTGGCATGTTCCCCACTACGTGCATCATTAATTTCCACATTACAGGGTCCACCCAGGGTGATTAGCTTACAAGTCCATCTTTCCCCTTCGTAAGCCTTTTTCAATTGCTCCTTGATCACTGGCCAGGCTGTCTCCTCATCAGCTTGGATATGATTAAGAATGGTTCTCTTAATTCTGCAGATTAACGCTGCCTTCAGCGAAATGGCATCGTTCCTATCCAGCATGTCCTCCGCTACTTTGGCCTTCATTCTTTCTATGATGCGATCGCCTCCTTTGAGAAAGTGGTTTAGTTCGCCGATCTCACCTGAGAACCGTTCAAGATCTGAAATAGCCTTAAATCTTGGGACGTGGCTGTCCTCACTTTTAGCTTAGCTAGCATATTGGCATGCGCTTGAGCTAACGTGGTCTCTGGTAGTGGGGGCATAACAGGAGGTGCAGGTGCTACCGGAGCCGCAGGACCCGCTTGATTAGGCGGCGGGAAATTCAAAACTGGCTCCCTTAACCGTGGTTGCTCGTCATTTACCATGATGGAACTACGTTAGTCGAGAGAAGAAAGAAAAAGAAAAAAAAAATTATCTTCTTTTAAACTATAAGCAATTTCAAAAAAAAATTACCAGCTGATAGAATTCCTGGGTTTCGGCACCACTTATGTGAAGTCGGGTGATGAGAATAAAAAAAAAGGAAAAAGGGACACTGAAAAGACTCACTAGCTTGCTGAAATAACACTGTTTTATTTC
>NW_027106831.1:302004-302928 GCF_000696795.3 Halyomorpha halys | reverse complement strand
AGAGAGAGAGAGAGAGAGAGATATTGTAATTTCCTCTTTTTGTGGAAATAGTATATTTTTTATGTATAAAGGGTTTTTGATATGTTTTTATCATATTTATCGTTTCAATATTGTTCATTTGCCTTATTAAACCAAAAAGAAAACTAACCAATTTTGTTCAGTCAAATACAGAGTGGAAAGATCGTTATTCATAACAAAGAAGATGGGAGTGTCTTGGCACAGTTAGTTGAATCGAGGCCATTTCAAGAAGATTCAAATATTTTAAAAACTTTATTTCAAGTTCCCATCATATTTGAAATTATAATACATTTAAGAAAAAATAGAAGTTAAGAATAAGTATTAAAGAAAATTATTCATAGGAAAAAACTCAAAACCGTAGTGCTACAATCAATGTTGAGACCTAACAATGAGAGAAGGGGAAGGAAGAAAACTTGGTGTTTTGAGCATTCGTTGCTTAGGCAGGAGATGGATGATATCGCCTAGAGGCAGGATGTGCTGTAGATCCCTTAGCTACTCTCAGTGGTAGACATCTTGAAAAAAGAAGACATCGAAGAGTCACCCAAGAAGAAAAAGGGACTCTTTGTTTGGATCGTCAAACAATACACTTAGATGGATGAGAAGTGAGTTGAAAACTGTCAGGGCACCAATGCTATGTTTCGTTAGTGTTTGATCAAAAGAAGATTCTATGAAATGAGCCTGTTTTGTTCTACCTAAAATTAAATACATTTGTAAAAGAGATATTAATTTAATTAAGTGTTGTTAGTAGTAAAGTGTCTGTTCTGACTGTCTGAGAATAAGAGTCAATAATATTATATAATTAAAAATAAAAATTCTCATATTTATTTAATATTAAAGCTTTTCATTTGAACCCAAGCTACCTTAAGATATGAGAATAACTGAAAACTATTAATTTTCTTTTTATTT
>NW_027106831.1:298771-301755 GCF_000696795.3 Halyomorpha halys | reverse complement strand
TTTTTACTAATCTGTAAACATAGACTTTCTAACTGAGTTTCATGTTGAAAGTTAACTCTAAAATCTGTCATGAAATCAGTTTGTGACAGTTTTTGAATTCAGTAGTATATTAATTTGAGAGAATTTTCGTTTTCTATTTAATATTTTTATTCAATAAATAGTTTCATAATTTCAAAGTTCAATGTTGCTAATGTACACCTTTCTCTGCTGCATTTTACGAAAAAGGTGTAAACACTAATACATAAATATTTCCAATAAAATGCAATTAAAATTTTAAAAAATTTAAATTCCAGGTGATGCTAAGTCATATTTTTCCTAGAAAAGAGGCAGTAGGAAAACCGTTTGGGAATCACTAATGTAGCTCATTTCCTCATGAATGTTAATCTGTGGATAGTTAGCTCTAGTAATTGTGAGAAGATTTATATATCGATATTTACAACAATGTCAAATATCGAAAGGAATATGATTTAATCAATTTAAAATATCGAAAAACTATTATTCTGCTGTTTATAAAATTTTCTTAATCTTTTTAAACGAAATATCGATATTACTGTAAAAAAAAATTCAAAAAATCGTTGCTAATCATCTACGTCGATATTATCAACAATGTTAAATATCGAAATGAATGTGAAATCATCAAAATAATATATCGAAATACCTTTTTTTAGCTTTTCATAAATGTTATAGTTATAAAAAATAAAATAACCATATTTCTATAAAATAAAATATCGAAATGTCATTTCTAATCTGCGATATCGATATTAATGACCATGTGAAATATCGAAAGGAACATGAATTTATCAAATTAAAATATCGAAAAACTATTTTTAAGCTTTTTATAAAATTTTCTTAATCTTTTTAAACTAAATATCGATATTTCGATAAAAAAATATCGGAATAGTTTTTCTAATCTTCTATATCGATATTAGTAACAATGTCGAATATCGAAAGGAATATGAAATTATGAAAATAAAATATCAAATTACCTTATTACAGCTTTTCATTAAATGTTGTAGTTTTCTTTCATAAAATATTGATATTTCTATAAAAATAAATATAGAAAAATTGTTGCTAATCATCTAAATCGATATTATCAACAATTTTAAATAACGAAATCATCAAAATAATATATCGAAATACCTTTTTTTAACTTTTAATAAAATGTTATAGTTTTCTTTATCGAAATATCGTTTCTAATATTTTATACCGATATTAATAAAAATGTAAAATGTCGAAAGGAGCATGAATTTATCAATTTAAAATGTTGAAAAACTATTTTTATGCTTTTTATAAAATTTCCTTAATTTTAAAACCAAACATCGATATTTCTATTAACAAATATCGAAATATCGATATCGATATTTTCTACAATGTTAAATATCGAAATGAATATGAAATTATCAAAATAAAATATTGGTATACCTTATTTTAGCTTTTAATAAAATGTTATAATTTTCTTTCATAAAATATCGATATTTCTATAAAATAAAATATCGAAATATCGTTTCTAATATTTTATACCCCTATTAAAAACAATGTAAAATATGGAAAGGAACATGAATTTATCAATTTAAAATATTGAAAAACTATTTTTATGCTTATTATAAAATTTTCTTAATTTTAAAACCAAATATCGATATTTCTATTAAAAAAATATCGAACAATGTTGAATATCGAAATGAATATGACATCATAAAAATAAAATATCGAAATACCTTATTTTAGCTTTTAATAAAATGTTTTCTTTCATACTGTATCGATATTTCTATAAAATAAAATATCGTTTCTAATATTTTATACCGATATTAATAACAATTGGAAAACTATCGAAAAACTATTTTCAAGTTTTTTATAAAATTTTCTTAAACTTTTTAAGCCAAATATCTATATTTCGATGACAAAATATCGGAATAGTTTTTCTAATCTTCTATATCGATATTAGTAACAATGTCGAATATCAAAAGGAATATGAAATTATGAAAATAAAATATCGAAATTCCTTACTTTAGCTTTTCATAAATTTTATCGTTTTCTTTCCTAAAATATCGATATTTCTATAAATATAAATATCTAAATATCGTTTCTAATATTTTATACCGATATTAATAACAATTGAAAAACTATCGAAAAACTATTTTCAAGTTTTTTATAAAATTTTCTTAAACTTTTTAAGCCAAATATCGATATTTCGATGAGAAAATATCGGAATAGTTTTACTAATCTTCTATATCGATATTAGTAACAATGTCGAATATGAAATTATGAAAATAAAATATCGAAATTCCTTACTTTAGCTTTTCATAAATTTTATAGTTTTCTTTCATAAAATATCGATATTTCTATAAATATAAATATCGAACTATCGTTTCTAATCTTCGATATCATATATAATCAACAATGTTAAATACCGTAAGAAGTATGAAATTTTCAAAATGAAATATTGAAATTCCTTGTTGATAATCTTCCAAATCGATATATTATTAAATAAGTCGAAATGGATATTAAATTATTGAATCCAAATATCGATATTTCCCTTTAAATTTTTCTAGTACTGTTAAACAAAATATCGATATTTCAATAAAGAAATATTAGAATACTGTTTCAATTATCGATATAGATATTAATAACAGTATCATAGATCGAATGGATTTTATATTATTGGAACAATATATCGATCTTTTGATAAAATAATATCGGAATATTGTTGCTAATGTTAGAAATCAAAAATTATAAAAATATCAAAATGGATATGACATTATCAATATTAAATATCGAAATACTATTCTTTAAATAATATCGGAATATCTTCGCCATAGTATATTGTAATATGCTCTTTTTGAGTAGATAATATATTTTTGATGTATAAAGGGTTTTGATATTTTTTATTTTATGTATAATTTTAATATTGTTATTTGTTATTTTAAATTATAAAGCAAGCTAACCAGTTTTCTTTGTCTAAAAGAAATACTTGTATTCCAAACAAA
>NW_027106831.1:295220-298596 GCF_000696795.3 Halyomorpha halys | reverse complement strand
GTCTCCTTAGAGGAGTAGGGCCTCATGAATTTCTGTCTGGCAAGAAGATAGAAGCCATTTTTGGACGCCACAACAATAGAAGAACAAAGAAAACACCAGGAATCAAGAAAATCGTAGAGCTTGGTTAGTTTTGTTATAACTAAATTAGAATACATTTGTATAATAGATTTAATTTAATTAATTGAGATTATTGTAAATGCCTGTTCTGATTGTCTAGTAACAACACGCCCTGAGATTAAGAGTCTCTCTCTCTCTTTTTATAATAAAATTAAGAGTCTTTTTATATTCTACAAGTTAAATATAATTCTATTATCTATTTGATATTAGTGTTCTTAATTTGAACCCAAGTTATCTCTTATATTTGAAGAAAGTTAATAAAACTATTCAGATTCTTTTTTATTTTAATTTTTAATATTTTTAAAATTATTACAATATTTTGCCACGAATATTTCGTCAGTTATACATTTTTAGACATTTACCTCCTACTTTAAAGGTGCGACCTTTTTTTTTTTATTTTTAGAAACCTATATTATCCAAGGAACATATCGATATTCCGATAATATTATCGGTTACTGGATATTGATATTTCGATAATATCGATATCGATATCCCATCCCTACCCTGAGATTAAGAGTCTATATAATATTATATATACTAAAATAAAAATTCTCATGTTTATTTAATATTTAATCTTTTTATTTGACCTTGTCATCTTCAAAACTATACTTTAGATACGATTATAAGTTAAAACTATCAATTTTCCTTTTTATTTACTTTAAAATAATTTTTATTATTACAATATTTATAACTTATTAGACTGCACAGATAAACTAAAATAAATGGGGGTAGGGGCAGATTAACGACAGTTCTTTTTAGCGAGAGTAAAAATAAAAATAGTCTAAAACTATTTGCATACACTAAAGATTTAAATTATATAAAGGAACAAGTATTATTTAATACATAAACCATGGAAATAACATAAAAGTGAACTTACATATTCCTAGAACTAAGTAATATAGTGTAACTAGATAACATATTAATGTATTACACATTATTTTGTACATAGTTTATATATATATTTATACTGTTTGTATTTTGTATTACACATTAAAAAGTATAACCTGAAATGATAAGAACACAAAAATAAAAATTTTCAAGTGTTGGACTGTCCAGACTGAGTGCTGTTGTTGGGCTGAATATGCTTCACTAGGGGGTACTTGCAGCTCCTCGAACCGTGAAGATGAAAGATGAACCGTGCATGACCTAATGGGTAATTTGTGAACTAATGGGTAATTTACATCTCTTATTGTAAATAGATTATGTTACTTGATGGTAATTCGGTAAGGGCCATCGTACCACGCAGCCATTTTATTGGGAGCAGTTCAAAATCCATGATATATGATTGTACCTAGTAGTAGCAGACCTTTTTTATAGACTACAGGGCGGTTGTTTGCTTTATTAATGCGCAGTTGTTTTTCTCCGATTAACCTTTCCTGCACTTTCGACCATGTCTCTTGATGCTGCACCCTCTTCTGATAAAGTTTTGCCCTGAGGTTAATATTATTAGCTGTAACAAGGTCTCCTCTATCACGATGCCTTTTTCTAAACACTCTCTACGGTTGATAACCCAGTCGCCGCATGGATCTTATTGTTGTAAGCTATCACTTATGGTTATGTGACTACCAAGTGTGGTTCGAGGTTACACCCAAACTTGAGTAGAGCCAAAGATGTTACCCGATGTTGTGGAGCCGTTACACGGCGCCTCTGTACTTAATGTGATGGGGGTTGTTGAGCCGCCAGGTAATGCCCAACATCTTGCTTTCACTGTAAATCAGTGCATTATCAAATTCCCGTCCGCAATGATACGATCTCATCCCACACCTTGTAGGTGCGCACCATTGGAGGATTCCCTCCCATACTGCCCCAGGCAAGTCTTCACCTCAATAGGGTAGGGCATTGCGATTTTACTAAACGGGTCTACCACTGTTAACCACAACTGCTTCTTGTTCGAATAAATATCAACTTGGACTGATTGTAACTACTTGGTGGGCATAACTACTTGCTTGGCTACTGGAGGTCGGTGGTCGTACTTCGCTTGCTGACATTCTATGCATCTTGCGATACACTCTCCCACAGTACGGCTCATAGATTTCCAGAAGTATAATAGTTTTAGGGCATGCAAATCTCCTCTATACCCCTTTGGTTTGTTTTGCCGGTGTGGTGATCAGCAACGAGTCTTTGCTCGTCTTGGCGTCTTGCTCTGGGTTGGCGATCGTTTCAACTTGCTGCAGACATCTGGTTAAAGGGTAACCCACCCCTACTTACTCTTGTCTCCATAGTCTTTTCAGTTTGTCCTCTGAATTGCCTCATGTATGTAGGGAATAAAGTTATTCCCTACATACATGAGGCAATTGTCTCATAAATTCCGTGAATGTGTTCTAGTTTGTTTTCCCCTATTGCAACGGGGGTGCGGACTAATATAGTTGATTAATCTTTATACACAGTCACCCTCGTTTCTATTTCTGGTGGCCTGTTTATGACAATCTAGAACTTTTTATCATGTATTAATTCATCAATTTCCGGAAGTTCCTGGGGTCTATCTGTTGGTTTTGCGTTCCCTTCTGATTCGTTCTATACTAATGGAATTTCCGGTCCACTTTCTGCCCATTCGCATAGATACCTTAGCACAAAAGGCTCAACAGGAGCTTCCTCGTCCTTGGTCGCATTCACTACCAGGTCTTGCGATAACCAGTTGGCCACTACATTCTATTCTCAATGCCTTTTTTGTGTAAGGTGTGGAAGTTATAAACTGCTAGCTTTTCCTTCCAATGTGATACTCTCTCAGATGATTCTTTAAGTGTTCCAAGGTGTAGAAAAGGTTTATGATCTGTTACCAGTTCGAACTTTCTTCCATTAATGTACGACCGAAAATGTTCTATGGCCCATACCACTGGTACCGTGGGCGGAGAATGATGTTTCCTGGTTGAAGAGGTCCTCATCATCTCTTCTCTAGCTCAAGGCCAGACATCTTGAAAAAGGTGACATCGAAGAGTCACCCAAGAAGAATAAGGGACTCTTTGTTTTAGATCGCCAGTAAATTAGAAAGAAGACAAAGAAAAACTTCCATCATCAAAAGAAGATTGTTTAAATTGGTTAATGTTGTACAACCTAGAATTTCAGGTATATTTGTAAAGGTAGTCTATAATTTAGTTGATTGTTCTGATTGCCTAGAAACCCGCCCTGAGACTAGAGTCTATAATATTATGTATAAAAAAAGATAAATTCTCATATCTATTTAATATTATATCTTTTTATTTGACCTTTTCTTCTTCAAATCTATACCTTAGATATGAGAATAACGGAAATTAAAATATTA
>NW_027106831.1:291266-292065 GCF_000696795.3 Halyomorpha halys | reverse complement strand
TCTTAAAATGATACATAAAATAAAACATATTATAAACCCTTTATACATCAAAATATATTATTTACTCAAAAAGAGCATATTACAATATATATAAATAAGGAAGGAACTTTATCTTTATTTATATTTTTTTATTTGGAAAAAACAAATATTTAAATTTTATTTTTATTCATTTTGTATTGGCTTTTAGTAAGAGTATAATAAATAGTGTAAGGAACCTTATGATTGTTTAGTGTGCTCTATATCCCATTACCAAAATAGCTCATAAAAGTTTTAGGTGACTTATAGAAGTAATTATACAACTTGTCAAAACCAAATAGTGTTCATGAAATTGAGTGCCAAGCTGCACAAAAGCTGTATGTGTTTAAGAATGATATATTTCTTGTCTTAAAGAACTGTAATGTTAAAATAATTGAGAACTCCAAAACTCTTGTGGGGCTATCAGAACTGCAAGACTTCAATTTTCATCACTTCTAAGTATGGAAATGTTAGATCAAAAATTGTTGGTAGAAATCTTTGTATTTTTTCCGAAGTTCTTTAAGAGCTCTGCTAGCCCCCAATTATTCTTTTTTTATTTATTTATTTTTTTTTTTATTTATTGATATTTACAACTGTATAAAAAATACAAGTAAATTTGATCATAATGGTAATGATATGATACAGCATGTAGAGAAACTACCCAGTAGTAGAACTCTAAAAACATTTTACAATATAAGGGCATGAGGCCATCTTCTTTTCAGGCACCTCTGAGGATTGCCAGGAATAGAAGAGGAAGCAAGGTTAGAAACTAGTGGGTTTGGGT
>NW_027106831.1:290113-291216 GCF_000696795.3 Halyomorpha halys | reverse complement strand
CTAATTCACAAAATTCATTAATTTCAAATTCGCAATTTTCATTAATTTCTAATTCACAATTTTCTTTAATTCCAAATTCTAAATGTCTAACTTTTTCATCAATATTTTCATCTAATAATTCCGAGTTATTTATTGTTAATTTAGTTTCAACTACTTCAAATTTTTTATCTACTTTATTTCCAAACTCTGTTAATCTTACCCCGTTTTCTTCACGTGACTCCATGTTCATTTTTTCCATTCGATCCCCCATTTTTTCAAAAGCCATCATTATTTGTTGAAACATGTCATTATTAAAAAAATTATCATTATTATTCATCTTTGAATTTGCTCCCACTAATTCATTTTCATGGACACTATTTTCAAGAATCACATCTTTAGGATTTCTACCCCCAGTCACCTCTACTTTATCCTCCACCATTTACTACTTAAGTTATAAAAACAACTAATTCAAATTTAACTCTTTTAAAAACTGTGTTCTGATTGCCATGACCTAATTTATAAAGAATCAGGCCACACCTGTTGGCGACAAAATGTAATAATTTTTAAAAATATTAAAAAAATAAAAATAATTTGGATCGTTTTATAACTTTTTTCAAATATAAAAAATAATTGGGTTCTAATTAAGAACTTTAATATTAAATGGATAATATAATTTTATTATACAAAAAGACTCTTAATTTTATTATATAAAAAGAGAGACTCTATATCTCAGGGCGGGTTACTAGCAATCAGAATACAAACACTTTTACTATTAACTTAAATTAATTAATATCTATTTTACAATTGTATTTAAATTTAGTTATAACCAAACTAACCAAGCTCTACGATCTTCTTTTCGTTGATTCCTGGTGTCTTTTTTTTTCTTTTGTTGTGGTGTCCAAAATGGCTTCCTCTTCTTGCTGGACAGAAATTGATGAGCAACTCTTCTTTCTCTTCGGCGCCCCAGACACTACTGACCACTTCAAAAACGAAACTTGCCTTGAGGTTACATGTAAACATCGATTGTCGCACAACAGTTAGGGATTTTTCCAAATGATTTACTTTCTGAATATTATTCATTTGCACTATTTCTTGATTTCTATTTTTCCTTTAATTTACTGTAT
>NW_027106831.1:278794-289718 GCF_000696795.3 Halyomorpha halys | reverse complement strand
TCTTTTATGAGTGAATCGTTAATTTTTGTATATAAATGATTGTTGGTAGGTTTTGTGTGATTTTTCATTCCAATATGTTTATTTGTAGTATTAAACTTAATAGCAAGGTAACCAGTGTTCATTGTCTAAAATGAATATGCTATTCTAAGCAAAGAAGATGGCGGCGCACATCCTTACGAAGTGTTTGTTGGGTTGTTTGTATTTGAGAACAAGGATTGAAATTTTTTAACTTTTGTCATTTCTATGCACTAATTATGGAAAAGGAATAATCAAAGAAGAAATGGAAAAAAGTAACAATTATCTATAAAGTATTTACATCGTGAATCATAGCAAGTGAAGCAGAGCAATTGTGCTGCAATCGATAATTTTTGGATTGACCAGTGAACATTGAAGGTAGAGTAGAGGAAGTGGCATTCTTGGTTTGGTTGGCCTGGTGAGAGGACGTTCGTCAGCTAAAACCGGGAAGGACTGGAAACCATTGTTGATAGTTGGACATAGCATCATAGACAAGAAGATATCATCAATCATCAAAGGAAGATTGTGTAATTGATTAGTTTTATTTCTAACTAGA
The DNA here is from genome assembly GCF_000696795.3 of Halyomorpha halys. Classification (NCBI taxonomy): domain Eukaryota; kingdom Metazoa; phylum Arthropoda; class Insecta; order Hemiptera; family Pentatomidae; genus Halyomorpha; species Halyomorpha halys. The sequence continues at coordinate 289,147 of NW_027106831.1, read as the reverse complement.
ATTTTTTTCATTTGTAAAATAGCTATTGATTATGTTTAAGTGTTTTTAGTAGTAAAGTGTCGTCTCTTTCTGATTGCCTAGAAACCCGCCCTGAGAAAAGAGTCTATTATGTTATAATTCTATTATCTATTTAATATTAAGGTTTTATATTATTAAAATTATGGAAAGAAAAAGAAAATTGAGAGAAAGAAAATATATGTAACCATAATAATAGAATAGATAAAGAGGCAAAATATAAGTAAAGTTTAACAAAAGAAATGAATAGAAAAAAAAAATTTTGAAAACAACAATAATAATACATGGTGAACATAACCAATAATGTGGGTAAGGAAAAATTGAGAAAAGAAGGGGGATAAAATAAAGATAGGGGGAAAAAAGAGAATAGAACGAACCTGTTAGCTTGAAATCTAACCACCAAGTGGCTTCTACTCCAAGAACAGCCAAACTCCGAATTAAAAAATATGTTACAAGAATGACTAAGTGTTTTTAAGAGGAAACGTTACAAGTGGGTAAAAAGTGTAATTAAATTATTAATAACTAATATATTCATATTTCTTTGCATTATATAACTTCGTTTTTATTTTATTTCCTTAATTATGTTATTTTACCTACTTATTCAATTACCTATGTATACATTTTATTTTCCACTTTTCTCATCACTATTTTATTAATTCCATTCTGTAAAATTATTTACTTTATGTCATTCTGTTTATATTTTCTATATTTATTGGTTGTTATCTTGTTCTGTTCTTAGCCCTGATGAAGGCTAGAAATGCTAGCCGAAACGGCACGATTAAATAAGTTACATCAACTTATTTGTATTTTATTTTGACCACACCCCCAACCATTTTATCCTTGATGTCTTCTTTTTTATGATGCTACCTCTGACAGTAAACAAAAGGTTGGTCTTCTACTATATTTCAACACACATCTCATCCACCGGTGATCTAAACAAAGAGTCACTTATTCTTCTTGGATGATTCTTGATGTCTTCTTTTTTCTCTAGAAGTCTACCACTGCAAGTGGACCAAGGGTGGTTCTCACCGCTATCTTGAATTACTTTGAAACGAGTTTGTTTAGGTCTCCATAACTTCTGAATGATGAAATTGGCTAGCTTGCTTTTTGGTTAATAATAGAAAATCAACAAATATTAACGTTGACACATAAAATAAAATATAACTATAACCACTATACATAAAAATCAAATATTTATCAAAAAAGAGGATATTACAATATATATATATTTCACGAGTCCTACTTCACAATGCCAGTCAATCCATATAATTATATCTGTGAGCTTATATCATCTGTATCTGCAGAATATATTTTTTTGACCTAGCCAAGAAAAAAATTTTTAATTTCTTCGAAAATTCGTAGTTTTGAGTTCGTAATGAGAGTTTTTGAGGACACTAAAAATGAATCTATCTTTCTTTTTCTTACAGAAATTATTTTTGCCTACTTTACAAGAAGTACCTTTTGGTTTTGTGATTTTATGTATATTTATTTAAACTCATTTAATACAATCATCAATTTTTTTTTTTGTCATCAGAAAAATCGATTGGATATATTGTTACCTACTATACCATAATAAGAGCTCAGTTATAAAATAATTTAGATCGACTGCCCTAGGGAAGTAGGATGAAATATTTTTTTTATGGAGAAATAAAGTTGATATTTGTTTTTCAAAATTAATAAAAAAAAAGAAAATTAAATTTTTTTACTCAAAATTTTTGCCTAACTGACCCTTAGATATAGTTTTTTTTTTGTTTAAATTACAAAAACTGCAACAATTTCAATAAAACTTACAAGTGGCTTAAGGCCATCTAAACTGTAAAAAAAAAGAACAAACCAGACCTCTATAAACAAATTAGAACTGATATAGATGTAAAATAAAATGTTTGAAAAATTTTTCTTTATTTGAAACTGATTTTTCTTCAGTATAATAATGAAGGCCTAACGAACCCGAAGGTTCGATGCCGATACCACTAAACGCTTTCTGCATACATCCTTCCAGTGATGCCCCTTCAAACCCAATTCTACTTCTATCAGTTTCAACGCAATCCTCCCATCTACTTTTCGGTCTACCCCTCGGACGTTTACCTGTTGGTTCAGTGTTTATTTACATTTTAGGGATCCGCTCCTAGGAATAAAATCTATAATATATTATTATGGGTTGGAAAAGTGGAAATTCAGCTTTCCTTTCCTTTATTTGGATAAAAATGTGAGCATTTTTGTAAACATAGGCCATTGGCAGAAAATAAGTATCTTTCCATAAATAATCCTTCTCTCATCTAGACAGTGCGCAGTTTTGATGGCTAAAATGGAGGAATTAAAGTTAGAATTAGTTGAACATCCACCAGATTTTGCTGCCAGTGACTTCTTTTTATTTTCTAATATAAATAAATGGTTCATGGTACAGCAGTTTACTTCTAACTGGGTCATCACCCAAACCAATGCCTATTTTGAGCTTCCTGAATCATATTTTTCTGATGATTGAGGAAAATTGGAGAGACATATGATAAGTTTATTGAGCTAAAAGCAGATTATGTTGAAAAAAAAAATTGTTTTTTCTATCTCTTTTTTAAGGATTTATTGATACCCTCCCATAATCGAACGACATCCACCTATACTATATCCCCAAGTGGTTAAAAGGGTTTTCCATTCCTGGTGAAGGCTTTATTATTTTTAAGCTTCTGAATGACACCTTTTATCTTTTTATCAGTATGGTGGCTCTGCAAATATGGAAGATGTCATTTCTACACCTTCCTCCATATTTTCTTTTTGTAATGCCTCACTTATCATTTTGAGATATTTTCCTTAGGCTAGAGATTTTAAAGAACTAAATCAGTGTTTTTCTTCTATGTTGCTTAGACGATAGTTTGCCCCTCTTGTGCTAGTTTAAAGAGGTGTAGGCTCATAAGATTTCTTTAGGGTCTTGATTCCTTTTATTCTTGCATTTTACCATACTTGATTTTTCTCCTAGTATTTATTATTTCTCACTCCTTTTGTGTAACACTAACTCACTGAGGTTACTGTAGAAAAAATTTTAATTTTAATCTGTACTATATTAAATTGGGATTTTTTTAGTTATTAAAAAATATATATACAGTCCACTGTTCTCATTCATTATTCATTACCATTACATTCTTTAACAGCAACCATCGGAAAAAAGTATTTCGAAAATGCTTAGCAGCTTAGTGATCAACACCCATTTTCCTAAAACATTAAGTTATCGAATAATCCACCCAGTCCTCTAGCATTGAAGCTAACTTTCTATAACTTAAATTATCTTGAAATATTGGAATTTAGCTATCTTAACTTAAAGTTTATAATATTATAGAATTATTGGAAGATTGCTGATTGAGCATATGTATCAATGAATGGAATATGTTCCGGGTTCTTCTCATTCTTTAACAGCAACCATCGGAAAAAAGTATTTCGAAAATGCTAGAGTTCATTAAAAAATGTTGAAACACATACAATCTAATTTTAATTTTGTAAGATAAATGGTGCAGGCTATATCTCCTAAATATAGATTTCTTCAATATTGTTTTCCATTGTAAAACACCTAATTATTTACACATGAACTAATTTTAAAATGTTTTGTTAATATAATTCTATAATTGAATGGAATATGGTCCGGGTGCGGTCAAATAAAATTCAAATAGTAATAACTATTTTAATTGAGCCAACGTTTCGCCCCACGTTGCAGGGCTTTAAAGGGCTAAAAAAGATACAAACACTTGACATAGTTACAGAAAAAAAAATATATGTGGAAAATAACAGGGGTATACAATGAAACGTGAAATTTAATAAGAAAAATTAAAGGTTATAAACAATAAATGAAAACGGTAATAGTAACAGAAAGATAAGAGATAAAATAAGATTAGTCAACCTTTCTTTCACCCGCTACTTTATCAAATCTAACGACCAACTTATAATCACTAAAGCTGACAAAGGTAACTCAACTTTGGTTATGGACAAATCTGAATATGTTGACAAAATTCACATCCTTCTGTTTGACACAACTTACAAACCTACTTTTCGAGACCCAACCCGCTCACTTATACCCCAGTTCAACCTACTACTAAGAAACCTTGAAACCAATCAGATCAACCGCCCCACCTACGTTAACCTCATTTCTTATAATTCATTAGCCCCTCGCTAAAATGCATAAACCTGGTAACCCCCTTCACCCCATCATTTCTAATATCAACGTTCCCTCTTCTAAACTCAGTAAATTTCTTCTTCCTGCCCTTCAAATCCTCAGCCACAATAACTCTTATGATATCCATAATTCCCTCCACCTTAAAGAACTACTACAATCCTTCAACATAACTGACAACTTTATCTTAACTTCTTTTGATGCCGAAAGCCTTTTTACTGACATCCCCATTGACAAAGCCCTTCATATCATTGAGAAGAACTGGACTATAATTCAACCTCATACCACGCTTAACCTCAACTCATTTCTTTCTGCTTTAGAACTTTGCTGTAATTCTGATTACCTGACTTTTCACGATAAATTTGACCACCAAATTAGCGGACTTGCGAAGGGGAACTATCTTGCTCCAGATATCTCTAATATTGTTCTTTATGACCTTCTCGACTCTATAATACCTCTATTTTCACAAGACATAATTTTCATTAAGAAGTACGCGGACGATCTCTTCTCTTTGGTATACCAAACCCACTTATTCTGGCAGACTTCTCAGCTATTTTTCTCAACATCCTTATCACCAAATTATTAATGTTGCTAAGAACCTTATCCACCGATCCTTTTCTCTTTCTGACCCTCAATACCATCAGACCAACGTACAACGTATTAAACAGATCCTATTCAACAACAATTTCCCTCAGAAAATGACTTACAAACTACTTGATTCTTACATTAACTGTGTTACTTTTTTTCTGTAACTATGTCAAGTTTTTGTATCTTTTTTAGCCCTGACGAAGCCCTGCAACGTATATTAACAGAACATTTTAAAATTAGTTCATGTGTAAATAATTAGGTGTTATTACAATGGAAAACGATATTGAAGAAATCTATATTCAGGAGATATAACCTGCACCATTTATCTTACAAAATTAAAATTTGATTGTATGTGTTTCCACATTTTTTAATGAGCTCTAGCATTTTCAAAATACTTTTTGTCCGATGGTTGCTGTTAAAGAGTGAGAAGAACCTGGAACATATTCCATTCATTGATACACATGCTCAATCATCAATCTTCCAATAATTCTATAATATTATAAACTTTTAAGTTAAGATAGCTAAATTCCAATATTTCAAGAAAATTTAAGTTATAGAAAGTTAGCTTCAATGCTAGAGGACTGGGTGGATTATTCGATAACTTAATGTTTTAGGAAAATGGGTGTTGATCACTAAGCTGCTAATAAATTATTAGTAGAGCTGTTGTTCAATGACTGCAGTCTGGGGTAAAGCCAGAAAATGCAGTTATTGATGCTTATAACACTGGTTCTGATGTATGATTCTTTTAACCTTTGAGAGTGAAGATGACGGATCGTTTTTTCGCTTCTCTAGTTCTCAAAGTAATGGCAGTTGGTCAACTCGGCCAATAGAGAGCAGCACATGAGCTATCAGTGCCTTATATATATGATTGAATTCAATTTGTTTGGGGGGGGGGGGGGGTGATGTCTTCTTTTTCTCTAGAAGTCTAACACTGACCATAGACAAAGGGTTTCCACACCATTTCTTCCTGGAAATGTCCAATCCATCTGCCATCCAAACAACCAGTGAATTTGTTCCTTCAATGATATAATATTCTTGGTTGACTGCTGACTCTTGATGTCTTCTTAGCAAATATCTGCCTCTGACAGAAGACCAAGAGTGGTCCAACCCACCTGCATCCAGATTTAGAGAACCTTACAACAAATGAGTCAAACAAAGCTTTTTCATTCTGATCCCTCCATGTTCCAGTGTCGATTTAAAAATGGATTGTAGCAAAACCGCTCTAATTCACGATTTAATTACTCCTTTGATAATTGTTATTGTCTTGTATTTAGGTGAGCTCCTGACAGGGGCTCAAGGCTGTTGGTATCCCCTTGGAGGTTCTTCAGTCTGGCTCGACGATGATGAAGCGACGTTCCTTGACATTTAAATGGTAATCTTACGCTGGCTAATAAATTTGATCACCTCTTCCGCTGTAGGAAATATACCAGTGCTGGTGCGAGATAGCTTGAAATTTCTTCTTATAGTTGTGTCGAGCAATCTCAAGGCAAGGATAAATCGACTGGGTGGACGGTCAAAGTGCCAGGGCCTTAAATCCCTGTATGCTGTTGGCCACTTGGGTCAGGATTTGATTGTATTGTTCAAATTCATTCCTTGTAGCCTTGACATCACAATCGATGATGATCTTTTGTATGCATAGTGAGGCACCCTAGGATTATCATAGTTTTCTAGGGGCTTCTCCCATGCTTGATAGTAATTGTTCTCTCCCATGGGAAACTTAGAGATTAGTGATGCAGCTTCTCCGCATAATGCTCCCTCTAGATAGTGGAATTTTTCCACTTAGGTAAGAGTGGGTTCATTGTAGACCATGGAGGTGAAGGTGTCCTTAAAATGGGTCCATTTGACCAGATCACCATGGTATGTTGGCAGGGGGATCTGTGGTAAATGAGCCCTGGCAGAAGCATTGATGTTCATATTTAAGGACTGGGGTTGGCTTCAATTTTCTCAGGAGGGGGTTCCCTGAACAGCTGTCAAAACATATTAATGAGGAAAGTTTAAAAGACCATGTCTGAAACTTACTAGAGAGGTCTTAACTGCAAGATAATGCTTACTCTTTCTCTTGTGCCAAAGTGAAAAATTTTCTTAGACTAAAATGAAAATGGAAAGAAAGCTTTCTACAATCACTTGTCTCAGGGCCTTAGTTAGAAATTTTTTGTATAATAGAGCTTCTAGACAGGCCTAGCTCTCCATCCTCTGGCATAGCCCACACTGGAGTGATACTGGATTACTGAAATAATAAAAAAAGTAATTAATGGATAAAAGAGGTTTATTAGATAAATGAAAAGGTTCAAGACAAACATTGGTAATGAGGTACTTCTCTAAACTTTTTGTCCAACATCAATATAGAGTTCTTTTGTCCGATGCAGACCCTTAGATAATAGTCACTGATAATTTTAGTGAATGGGTTTTTTAATCTTTTAATGATTAGAAGTCAACTGCTGTGATTTCTTTTAAGATAAGCAGTCTCATTTCAGTAATGTCCAGTAGCACCTGTATATTAGGTAAAAGTTTTTTTGGCTTCGCCCACCGTCTGATACTCTTGTGTACAGTAACATTAAAAGCATTTTTTAAATAATCAAAATATTTATTTTAAAAATTATTTTGTTTTGCTTTAATTCTTCATTCATACCTCTCAATTAATTGCATTGATAACCAGAATTTTAGATGAATTTATTAGCTTAAAGACAGCATTAGTGGTGGATAACATCTTTTGGATATACCTGAAATGAGTGTTGGCTTATGTCTCTAATGAAAGTGTAGGAGTACTTAGGTAATGTCTCATGAAATTGAAAGTTGGCTGTCCCCCATACCTATTTGCAATAAAAACATAGATCCAAGGATGTTACAGTTAAATTATAAATTTTCCTTTGTTTTAAAACTAAGTGAGTAAAGAAGTCTTAATTTATATTTGAGGGGTTTATATTTTTTTTTTTTTTTTTTTTTTTCTTGAAATGTATACCTCATGTCATTTTGCTGTTAAATGTCAGAACAAGGTAGTTGTTTAATTCAAATATTCCCTGGGACTAATATAATACAATATTAGGGGATATTATCCGATTTCATTATAATTGATTGGTATTGCAGGTATGAATGGTGTGGACTATATTTATAATGGATTTTAAATGAATTAAGGATGGTGAAAAAGGGAAATAAAACTTCTATTCTTGAGTGGTAATACAAAATGACTGATTTTTATGGAATTAATATTGGATAGCAAAAGGTATTACAATTTTACTTGGTTGCTGATTGGTATCCTTGTTCTCTTCTCTCATTTTGGCCTCTCCTTTACCTGGGTGTAGTGTGAAACTACTCACTCATGATGACTATCAACATAGGAAAAAAAGAGTCTTGTTTCAACATATATAGTTGGACCTTGCTACCCAGGGGGTCCAGTGACCCTCCTAGGTCATTGGCCTGCCAAAAGATGGCACAGGGTTGATGTCCCAAATCCTGTGCTGGAAGAGCTAACCTGAGTGCCTTTCAATTTTATAATTCTTCCTTGAACAGTAGTATATGGGTGATTACGGGCTATAAATTCTTGAATTTAAAGATTTTTTTTTTTGACAGGGAAATTTTAGTTTTTCAAAAGCATTCTAATAACAAACAACTTGAATTTAATTTTATTTTTAATATTTAGGTTAGGGAAAAAGGTACTAATAAGCTAAAGATAAACTATATGAACTCAATCCCTCTAGTTATTAATTAACTATAAATGACTATTGGTATTTTTTTTTTTTAATTCACTGGTAGCAACAGTTTTTTTAAATACTGGATTGAGGATCTTAATTATATAAAAAAAAATTAAAAGAATAAAAATGGCAAGTTGCAATAGCTATTTAGGAATGGTAATGACAAGAGTTTTTAACTTGATAATGACGTTTCCCTAGTTTTTAATCAGCCAAAATAACTGTAACAAATTTTTATTGTTGATATAAACTGTCTTACAATATACAATAATATAATTTTATTTATAATAAATGAATTAAAAAATGTAGCATGATAATAACCAAAATAGCTGTATATAACTTACTCTATAACTTGTATACTTTAAGGTATGCTTTTAGCTGAAGTACGTTTCCTGCTGATGGCTGGTCCCTCAACTCTAGGGATACTCTACTCTTGGATAAAATGTTATTGTTCTTTTTTTTTTTCATTGCTTTGTCTCTAGTCTTGTGTATTTTTCTTGTTAATTATATAGGATATGGTAAAAATAAAATATAATGCAGAGTGCTTAAGTTATCCTTTATAAATGAAAATAAATTTACTCAAATTTGGTGTAGATAATGAAAGAAACAATATACATGTTTACTAGGAAGTTAAGAGTGGGTTACTATATGGTTAGATATTTTAGTCTCTAAAACAATTATATAATTAAATGACCCTTCAATATTTATTATGAAGATAAGTTTCTTCACAATGTAATTTTGGGGGGAAAATCAGGTTAAATTTAACTAAAACTAATTGAGTAGAAATTCTCATGGACTAAAACATGCCTGTGAGAATCACCCTAACAGTGTCTGCTTGTGGAATCTGTTTTTTCAAGGCAAACTGGGGTGGGAATGGTTTATATGATAACTAGTATTTAATGTTTTGTCTTGATTTAAACAGGTTTATATCAGCAACAAAATTTATTTAAATAATGTAAAGTTTTTAAGTTGTAAAGATGTTGAATTTTTACATCTTGTTAAAGTAGTAGTTGTCTTCTGCATATGCTGCTGTTAATCTCATAACTGCATGGAATGCCCTGTGTGTTTATTAAATTAAGTAGTAGAGTCAGCATTTATCTTTTAAGTTATTCCTGCTGAGGTTTACGTTACAGAAGAAAGCTCTGGCCCATGCTGGATGAACATAGAGAAAGCTGTGTTAAATAATTGCTTGAATCTGAATATAACATCATTTATACAGCTAATGTATCATCCAGCATTATTGCATTCAAGTTTTTTTCTTCGAGAAGTTCTCGTTCACAATAGCAGAGAAAATTTTGCTTAATAATAACTTATATCAAAAGTCTCACCAACAAAAGCTTGGAAATGAATCGTCTATCAGGCAATAAGAAAACCACAATATATTATTATATAAGAAGATGGTCAGGGTTGTGGTCAAAAGTGAAACAAAAATAGTTTACAACTATTTATTTTCCAACGTTTCGCCCCACTTTGCAGGCCTTCATCAGGGCTAAAAAGATACAAAATAATACTATGATAAGATACAATGATAGGAATAAAAATACAAAGATAAGATACAATGAAAAGAATAAAAAACAAGTAACAATGGCAAGAGTAAAAGATCTTGAACCCCTTCCAGTTAACCACAAAATCGATAAAAACTGTATCTTGCATACATACAGCCATATATTAAACTTAATTAAGATTCATTAATTTTACACTCATTTTATTATCATCACCAAACATTTTCTCTTTATCACTTATATTACCTATCACGGCATTTACTTATATTTATTCATCTATGTTTTATTAACTTCACATTTACTTTGTTTTGTTTTTTGTATACTCTTATTTCACATGTTTCTTTTAACTTCTTTCACTTATCATTACCATCACATTTTTTTCACTTATTTTCTGTACTTTATTACTTATTTT
>NW_027106831.1:276043-277384 GCF_000696795.3 Halyomorpha halys | reverse complement strand
ATTCAACGGACTTGACTGAAGAATACGTACCGCCATCTTGGCTTTGTTTGGAATCACGAAGTTATTATAGACAATGAAAATTGGTTAGCTTGCTTTTTGGATAAACAAAACAAATTAACAATCTTAAAATGATACATAAAATAAAACATATTAAAAACCCTTTATACATCAAAATATTCTATTTACACAAAAAGAGCATATTACAATATATATTTTTTTTTCCTGTATTGTTTTTGTTTTATATACATCTGTACTTTTTTAGCTGTATATTTTACGTATTTTTATATGAATCTTTTACTCATGCCATTGTTACTTGTTTTTTATTCTTTTCATTGTATCTTATCTTTGTATTTTTATTCCTATCATTGTATCTTTTTAGCCCTGATGAAGCCCTGCAAAGTGGGGCGAAACGTTGGAAAATAAATAGTTGTAAACTATTTTTGTTTCACTTTTGACCGCAACCCTGACCATCTTATTATATATCAATTTTTACGGTCAACTATATATACATATACACAATATATTATCTTTGCAAAGCTAAAAAAAATTAAAGAACAACCCATTGATCAAGTTTTTCAAAGAGATTGATGAATTTCAAATTAATGACGCTGAAGATATTTTTAAAAAAAGGAAACAAATATGGAGGTATTGAAAAATAAACTAATTCTAAAAATTAGGATATTAGGAACCTCTTTATTCACTAGACCTGTCATCCTCACTCTTTGAGTATGATATGATTATATTATCAGAATCAGCTTTAGCAGTTATAAATGATTTAATGACTAATTTTTCAAAATAAAAATTTTAAATGAAATAAGCGACAATGTGGAAGACCAGATTTAATAAACAGTAGGCAGCACATATCTTTATACAAAAAATTAAAAAACTTTTTATTACATAATGTATCTTTCTTATATTACTTGTTTCTAAGGGTTTTTAATAATTTTATTTAGTACTTTAGTTATTATCATTCAATCATATTTATGTTTACTCTTATTTGGTAAATAAACACAAAAAACTATTCTGTATCTATTTGCTTATTTACTTTCTTATACCTTCAATCACACTTACTTTCCTTCTGTAAGGTTTTAGATTTTCATTAGAAAGGTATATACATATGTATATAGGTATATACTTTTTATAAACCTATAACACAGTACATTTACTAACTTCATGTGCATATTATGAAAAAATCCCTAGTTCCATTTGTATAACTTGCCCTTCTATCTGTACTTTGGTATGTTTAATTTAAATAAACTGTAATTTGTATGTCTGTACCTGTATATCTGCTCATAATTGAAATTATTTCCCAGTGATAACAAATTTATGATATTTTTAGGA
>NW_027106831.1:270290-274294 GCF_000696795.3 Halyomorpha halys | reverse complement strand
ATTTTTATTTATATTTATTCTTTCAAGACGTTTATTTAATCTCTACTTTTTTTTTTTTCCTGTATTGTTTTTTGGTATTTTACGTATTTTTTAAACATTTTTACTCTTACCATTGTTACTTACTTTTTTATTCTTTTGTTTGTAATTTCATGTTATTCGTTTGTGGTAAAAAAAGCATAGTGGAATAAATAAATAATTACTAGCTTATCTGAGTGATAAATGAAAATATAAGGAAAATCTATTTAACACACAATTGGTAAAGCTACATACTTTATTATAACTATTTTGAAGAAACACTTTACACAATAAGCAAGGACCAGATTTATATGTAATAGCATTGTTGTTATAGTTAATAAATATAATCTTGAAATTCAAACTGTTTTATTGGCATTTAACAATACTATTGATGATATATTCTGTTAAATTAATTTATACTTCTCACGTATCTCACACTATTAACTATTTAATATCCTCCCAGGCCCTACTCCCATTTAGTGGCAGTCCTGTATCACTTATTAAATATTGACTTGCTTGTCTAGCACATTCTACTTTAAAGAAACACCTTCTTATATTATAATAGTACAAGTCAACATAAGAGGAGCTTTATATTTGGAGAAGCTTGCATATTCATATCAGTGGAAGAGCATGAAACAACTTAGTTGTTAATGACTCTTATATGTAAAGGGAAACAGAAAATGTTTTGAAAATTAAATTTTGATCATATAGAGGTGTTTTTAAGTATTATGTACTAGACTAGTGATAAAGTATTCAGTGTAAAAAAAGGTCATTTCACATAACTTCAAAGCTGAAATTGTTCCTCACTGTAAACTTTTTATCTAGGAATGTTTTCTTAATCAATATTATAATTAAATTCTTCACTTTCACTACTAATTAATAAATCTTCCATCATTTTTTGAAAAAGTAACAAAACTTACACAGACACTACAATAAACTCTAAAACATAACAGAACTATTAACCTTATGTACTGTTAACTGGTACATCAAATCAAGGAAAGATTATATTACAAGCGAACTGAGATTGAGATGTGTACATTAAACACTTTCAATTTTAATAATATTAGCTTGTACTTTCTTATAGTAAAATAAAATGTTTTCAATTATATTCTTTTGTGTTGAGATTTCGGAATTGCTCCACTTCAAAATACCTTTTAAAAGCACAAGCCTATTATTAAACAGCTTACACTAGTGAATAGCTTGTCTAACATTTAATTATTGTTATTAATTATTCACGCCTTGTCAATGTTTGCCACTTTTTAGGAGATCACTCGGTACCACTATCTTAGGTTTCCTCTTCCCATTTAAGTAAATGTTTCGAAAGCGATTAAAATTGGTAGATGACATACGGCATAGTTCATTAATTTCATCTTGAAGTTTCAAAGCTGACACTGTTCCTGATTCTGTCCATTTTTCTTTTAAGGCATGATTCTGTACGTTGTTCTTTTTAGCAACATTATCATCATTCCATCTTCACTACTGAACAATAAATCATCCAACATTTTTTGAAAAAATTACTAATTTAACAACTAATTAAAACAAAACTCACGTTAACAACACTAACACTATTATTAACCCCAAAACATAACACTATTAATAACTCTATAAGATGTTAACTTGTACTATGATATTACAAGGGAACTTAGACTTGTACTAAAATTAAAAGAAAATACATGTATATTTCCGTCAATAGTACAAGTGACCACTTGTAGAAACAGAATGACTTGTACTTTGAGATATTTAACTTGTAGTTTTGATTCTAAAAGTATTAGAGCTTGTACTTTCTTATTGGAAAACAAAATTGTAGAGTTTGGTTAACATTATCCAATGAGAACATTTTCACAGTTTCAGTGTTATTATGATTTAATAATTTCTGATAATTATGTCGCTTTTGCCTCCAATATTGAAATTGTGTACTGTACTAAGATTATAAAGTAATCTACAATCCTTCTGTTTTTTCTTAAAAGTTTTGATTATTTCATTGATCCGACATTAATAAAATTTTAAATTATTAATCAATTCAATATTTTCAATTATATTCTTTTGTATTGAGATTTCGGAATTTCCCCACTTAAAAATATATTTATAAATCGGGTAAGACTTTTTTTTTCTAAAGCTAATGTTAGATTAGTGAATTACCTGCTATTTTATGGTTTTAGTATAATATCGTCAGGAAATGTGTAAAACAACGGTGTTTTTCGTACTTGATACTTTAATACTTGCTACTTTTAAAAAAACACCCCTATATGATGAAAATTTAATTCTTAAAACGTTTTTTGAATGCATTAACAGCTAAATGGTTTCACGTTCTACCAATGCTATGAATACATAACCTTCTCTTATGTTTACTTGTACTTTTTCAATAGTACAATAGAACTCACTTCTCCCGCTACAAGTATTAGGCTTGTACTTTGTAACTTGTGCACTTGTACTTGTTTACTAATGCTATTAGTTCCATTATGAAACAGGGCCCAGCTTGAATGTAAATTGTCATTTGATAACTAGAGATGGTGATCAATGATTTTTAAGTTCAGTAAGCTTAAAAAATAAATAATAAAAGTATGAATTAAAAGATTAATAGTTGAACCTATATAATAGATTGTTGGAAGATAGTTCACTTTGCTGGGCTAAATGAGAATAATATACAAATATTGTAAAATATGATAGAACAATAGAATAGAAATAGAAATAGTCTAAAAATTTATATAAAAAAGAGGAACTCAGTAAATTAAAGGAATATAAATGTATATGAATAGAATACTAAATGATGACAGGTACAGTAATGAGTGATAGAATTGCTAATAAACAAATAGAGTAATGATATTTACTATAAATAGTAGCAAATATAGTAAAATTAAAATAAAGAGTGGTGAAATAAATGAGATATAACTATGCTGTAATAAAAAATAAGGGGGAGGTAGGTGAACAGATAAGTAGAGGAGTGAAAAGAGATAATAGCAGAAAAATAATGATAAAGATCTTTACCTGATTCCTGGTGATTTTAGAATGAGGTAGAATATGAAGTATAAGATGTAGGAGTAGCCAAATATAGAGGATCCTATGGTTAGTAATGGTTTTAATGGACATATCTGAAAATACATAAAATATTAATAAGGTAATAGTTAGGAGGGGATGAAACTAATTGTGTAAGATGAATAAAAGGCTAAAAGAATACATAAACAAGATCATAAAAAAAAAATAAATAAATATTGTCTAGAAAGAAAAATAATTAAATAAGAGAAAAAAATGACACAGGAAAGTAACTAACAATGCAATAAAGTAAGAAATAATAAAACTAATAGCTGGATGATACATTGCAGATGTATTAGTTATGGAATAGATAGAATGTGATATAATTTCAAAGAGATATAAAGTATAGGTAAAGATAGTAAGAAATAAGAACTATGACAAACAGTAGTTAGAGAGAGAAATACTTTATTTATTCATCTATGCTGCCTAAATACATTAGGTTGCCATCTCACACAGCATACTTATCAATCCGTAATCGGACATATATACATTACGAACAATAATGAGTGTTGACAATAGTTCAAACATAAAATAAGACTGAAAGGACAAGACCAAAGAGACAAAATAAAAAATAGATAAAAAAAAATTGTTTATTTACTGTGTATAATTTTAAAAAAAAGTGAAGTCCAGGTGCGGACTAAAACTAACTCAAATTGAAAAAAAAAACTATTATGAGCCAACATTTCACTCCACTTTGCAAAGCTTCATCAGGGCAAAAATAAAAAAATTACAAACTATTAAAAATATGTTAACTGTGTAAGATAATCAGATGACATGAAATAAAAAGTAAACTTAGGTGGGACTGAAAAATTGTACAAAAATGAACAAAATAAGTATTAATAAACAAGAAATACAGTAAAATATTAGACATAAAATGTAAAGAAGAAGTAATAACAAATATAGAATTAGATATAAGAGAAATATAAAGCAATTATAGTACACATTAAAAGATGAAAAAT
>NW_027106831.1:248767-269540 GCF_000696795.3 Halyomorpha halys | reverse complement strand
TTATTTCTCTTATAAATATTTTTCTTTTTGTTGTTTCTACTTCTTTTGATTTTAGATCTAATACTGTATTTCTTGTTTATTTACACTTATTGGTGTATATCTTATTTTTATTGTCTTTAATTTACTTTGTTCATTTTTAACATATATTTTAGTCCCACCAAATTTACTTACTATCTCATGTCATCTGATTCTCTTATACTGTTAACATATTTTTAGTAGTTCATTTGGGTTAGTTTTTGATCACACCAGCTTCCTTTTATTATTTTTTTAAAAAAATATATAGAGCAAAAATTTAAAAGAAATTTGGTATAAAATAGAGAGGAGAGTAGGGTAGGATAGGAATAGTCATAATGTACGAGTTAATTAAGTTTAATAAGGTTTAGGTCTTTCCCAATCAATATTGAAGAAAAACCATTTAAACATGAAAGTTGATAAAGATTATATATCTTTTTCCTTCAGACACATCCTGAACCTTATCAAACATAATTAACTCATACATTATGACTAGTCCTACTCTACTCTCTTCTCTATTTTATACCCATTTTTTCTATTCTACTCAGGTGAAGATCTTGATTATATTTCTTATATTATATTTCTTCTATTGTCTCATTTCATTCCTTTACTTATCTGTTCACCTACCATTCTTATTTTTTTATTGTATCATACTTATAACTCATTAACTTTACCATTCTTTATTTTAATTTTACCATATTTGTTACTACTTATATTAGGTATCATTTCGCCATTCACTACTCTAGTTGTACATTAGCAATTCTTTCACTCATTACTGTACCTGTTATGAATCAGCATTCCATTCATTTATATTTCTCTAGTTTACTGTGTTTCTCTTTTTTATAAAAATTTTTACTCTTTCTATTTCTATTCTATTGTTTTATCATATTTGTATCTTGTTCTCATTTAGTACTGCAAAGTGGGATGAAACATTTATTATAAATAAATAGTTTTCTTACTATTTTGTCCCTTTCTCGACTGCCACCTGGACTGTCTTTCTACTATAAAAAATTATGGTAATGTACAAAAATAAGTTGGAATGAATAATTTTTAATTTTTCTTTTTCTTTCATTTTTTCCTTTTTATTTTGGTTTATAAAAGTAATTAAAATACAAGATTCATGTTACATCAGGAAAGACAAGATAATGTTATGATTTACTGAATGCTTAATAAGTGTAAGTTTACTTTGTATAGGATCATGGTGAAGAACATAAAACTTAGTTACTTGCCAGTTATTTTTATTTCGTTACCCAAGTTCATCATATTCTATAATGTTAACCCTTTGGCTACATTTGATGTATTAGTACGTCATGCATTTGTTTGGGCAAAGATGTACATGACGTTTGAAAATGTTCTTGAAATTGAGACAAGATTTAACTAGTTAATTCTAGTTTATTTCAAAGTAATGTGTTTTTGCAACAGAACAAACATTTTCAGTAGTTTGGCAAACCTTGTTTGGAATACAGAATCTCACAATGACAGAAATAGATAATACATTTTATCAAAGTGATTGCAATAGTTTTATTGAAAGTAGTGATTTTGAATCTGATGAAGAATTTTATAATGATCCTTTAAGTGATAAAGGGGAAGTTCAAATGTGTACCCAAAGGTTTAAAGATAATGTTTTTATTTATTTGATTCAAATTCAATTCATCAGAACTTTGATGCATTATAGTTGTAGTTTTGCTATTATTTTCTAAAAAACAAAAAAAAAAATTCACTGTAGTTGAAGATCCATCTGAAGAATTCCAAAGGGTGCGTGATTGTGTTGACTGCAAACGAGTCTTGGAGAAAGACATTATCAACCACCAAAAACTAGTCACTGAAACTAGAGTGAAGTTGATTGAAGACATGCATATCATCTGCAAAATTAATAAGGTAATTATATTTGTATACCTATACTAATATAATATACTAATACCTGTCCCACATGGTACATTTTTTACATTTTCCTTGAAATTATTAAACATTTGTACTGTATTGCAAAAGGGTATTTGAAGGAGGTAAAGTGCTTTTTACATATGTTTCATGAGCAATAGAACATGGTTTTTAGGATTTTGGAATTGTACAAAAACTAGAAATCTTTTATAGCGACACCGATTCTTGGCACGGTTGTCCATTTCACATGCTAGACTACTCGCACAATCTTCCAGTTAAATGTTACTGTAGGCAAATAATGCCATGCGTGTTTGCCAATGTTTTCTTTTATATTTATTATTGTTGTGTCATACACATCATTTTTCTTAATTTATTTTTCTATTTTTAATTGTTTTGTCTTGTTCAATCTATAGTAAGATATATAATAGCTGAATGTATTAAAAATAATACAAATGTACTCTTACATATGTAATATTTCAATGAATCCATCTTAAAAAGTATATATTGTCTCTTAAGTTGATATTTTGTAAGACCAAAAGAATCTACAATACATTTTTAATTATTTAAAAAAGAACTAAAAATCAATGCATCATTATAGAGATATCTTATCTGAATCATCCTTTGGCATAAGCCTTATTTTAAACTGTGAAGTTAAAAACATTTTAAATAAAGGACATATCCTAAAATATCTATAAATTGAGGTAATATATTAAAGGTTAAAATAAATTAACATAGCTACTAACACAAATATGAGAATTATAGTTAATATTATTGAAAAATGTGAAAACCATTTAAATAGTTTTATGAACTATATCATTAGAAAAATGGACACTTTATTGATAAAAATAGCAAAACAAAATAACATAAAGTATTAGATAAGTAGAAAAGGGATTTGGAAACTTAAATACTGTAAACAATGGCTGGTCTGCACCACCTCTTCCTGGACACAACCAATCCACCCACCATCCTAACAACCAGTCATCCAAAACAAAGCTTTGCTCCTTCTCCTAGCCTAGATGTTTGATCTCAACATCGACTTCTATTTTTTCTTAAATGTATTGTAATTACAATCATAAGAAGACAAATAAAGTTGAAAATATTTGAATCTGGCAGCAATTCTACCGAATTCAGAATAGCACCGCCATCTTGAAGCTCTGAACGATCTTTTGTGACTGCATATTTTACTGATGAAAATTAATAGCTTGCTTTTTGGTTTAACAAAGCAAATGAACAATATTGAAACGATACATAACATAAAAATATTTATATAAAAACCATTTGTATATAAAAAATAACTATTTACTCAAAAAGAGGATATTACAATATACATCTTCAATCAGCTGATCTACTTGATCACCTGACATCGAAATAATAGCTGACTAAGGCTGTAACTCTACCCCACCAGTTTGCAAACAATCCTAGTAAACTTATACTATACAATAAACAAAACAAAGGATTAACAACAGTCCTCATAAACCCTGTTACAAACTAAAAGTAAAGCAAAACAAGAGTAAAATCAAACTTTCTATATACAGTTGTCCCGATTTTTATCGTTCCCTTCCTATCCATGGGGTTTGAATTCTCCTCGCTTTTTCCCTCTCCATTTTTCTCTGCGTGACATGATTATTGCGTATCTTACAAGAGGTCAATCATGGTCACCCACTTGTACCCCTTCCATGTAAATGTGTCAGTTAGTAAATCTTTGGGTAGTGCATAGATTAACTTAGTGCGTAAATTAACCTCGCAGCCTCCTACAACCTCCGATATAGTCTCTGGGATTCTGCGGTGATTTGTCTTACCTTGATGATACACTAGGGTGTCTTCTCGTTGTTCGTCTTCCAAAAGGGTTTCCACCATCAGTTTGCAACGGACGGATTTCCTATCCATTCCTATCTATTCATTATGCCATAGCCACTTGCCTTTCTCCAGTTAATCTACTTCTCCCCTATTCACTATATATAATTTTGGTCAATCCAGTGGTTTTCGTCTTCCAAATAATTTATCTCTTGTCCTTAAATATTTCCTCTGTTTCCTGGTCTTTCTTCTGCCGAACTCTCGTTATTCAACAATTCTTCCTTATCATCTTCCACTTCATCTGTTCTGTTCCTCTCTAGGCGTCCATTATCATTTTCCATGCCGGTTCCCCATTTTCTTTCCCCGGTTTATGTAGTACCTCCATGTTATATTATGCTAGGAGCTCCTTCCAGCGTGTAATTCTGGCTGATGATTTCTTCACTTTTTCCACCTGTCAGTATGTACCTTGAACCTTCTGCCGAACACATATGGTCTAAAGTGATCGACGGCCCATACTATTCCCAGGAGTTCTTGCTCCATTGCACTGTATCTACTTTCCATCTCCATAAGGCGCCTGCTGGCATATGCCACTGGGCGCTCTCCCCCCATCACCCTCCTGAGACAACATGGCTCCTAGCACATACTCACTCGCATCTGTGGTTATTGTGATTTGCCGATGAAAATCTGGAAAAGCGAGTACAGGCTCTTTCTACAACCTCTTCATGCGCCATCTGATATTTTCTTCCACCATTAAGGTGATGATCATCTTCCTGCCTTTCTTGAGTAGGTTGTTGAGTGGAACAAGATACTCCGCCATTTCTGGTACAAAGCTCCTGTAATAATTTAGAGTACCCAACATCCTCCAAATTCCTTTTGTCACTAGGTATTGCCATTTTCTGTATAGCTGCAACTTTATCCATGTCAATTTTAACTCCCTCCCTAGAAATCCTGTGACCCAAAAATTTTATTTGCTTCTGCCCCAGCACCGACTTTTCCCCCTGACAATTTGAGCCCAAAATGTCTGATTCTCTGGAACATGCTATTTAGGTGTCGCATGTGTTCAACCTCATTCTTACTGAACACAAGGAAGTCATCCATATAGATTCGTCAATTCCTCTCAGGAACTGGTCTCTAAGGCGTTGAATAATTATAGCAGGACTGAAATAAAAAGAATTTTAATAGTTTTAACTAATTTCATATATAAAAGATAGCTTGGGTTCAAATTAAATAGATAATATAATTTTATTTAAATTTTATAACATAAAATTGATAACATAAATTTTAATTTTAATAACTAGACTCTTTTCTCATGGCGGGTTACTAGGCAATCAGAAACAGACGACACTTTACTACTAATAACACTTAAACTTAATTAATAGCTATTTTAAAATTGCAATAAATTCCAGTTAGAAACAAAACTAACCAATTTCACAATCTTCTTGTCTATGATGCTATGTCCAACTCTTAACAAAAGCTTCCAGTCCTTCCCGCTTCTAGCCGACCGACGTTCTCTCACCAGGCCAGCCAAATCAAGAGTACTCTTCTCTTGTATCTTCAATGTACACTGGTCGATCCAAAAATAATCGATTGTAGTACAATCGCTCTGCTTTATTTGCTATGATTGACGATGTAAATAGTTTATTGATAATTGTGATGTTCTTCTATTTCTTTTTTGATTATTCTTTTTCTATAATTATTGTATAGAAACAACAAAAGTTGAAAAATTTCAATCTATCTCAACACAAACAATTCAACGAACACTTCGGAAGAACGCACACAGCCATCTTCCTTGTTTTGAACAGCATAATTATTAGATTAATTTTTATTAATATATTCTTGTTTGAGAGTGGTTTAGTTTATTTAAAAACAACTTCAATCCTTTTTTATGTCCAGAACTGTGCTCCGTTTTTTGATAAGTATCTATTCACATGTAGTCATCCTTGTAGTTGGAGATGAAGTAAAGTCACCCTCATAATTAATCTAACAAATTTAACTTTTCAGTCCTTGATGAGTTTAAGTGTTGGAACATTTCTTTAGCCTACCCACTGTTAGCTTAATTTAAATGTTTTCCACCACATTTTGATGTACATATTCTTTAATTTATCTTGATTTTAGGGTGGTACCATACATTGTCCTTTATATAAACTTTGCTGATTTATTTATCTTCTGTTTTTATTTCTCATACTGTCTTTTTTGTTCTCCATGTTTAATCCCTAATGAATTTAGCCATCACTCATCACTTTTCACATCATTACACTGTTCATATTATATTACTTGTATGAGTAGTACTGTTCACATTGTAAGAGAAATCAATCTGTTAACATGCTTCATATTTAACTGAATGTTTTCACTAACGTCTAGCCTAGTCACCATTCCATTTATGTAATTGTGATTTCATGAGTATATAAACTCGGCCTTAAATTATTATTAAAAAATTTATATCTCAGAATCTTAGGAAACGCGAGATCAATCTTTCTGTAATGTCTTATCTTACATTGTATTTAGTTAAGATGCTTTAAATGTATTATTTCCCTTTTATTTTTATAATTTATTTATCTAAGAAAAGTATGTGCTTATGTGTATTGATATATATTTATCTAATTCTGCATTCCCTCAGAAACAGGCTCGCAGAGTTTATGAAATTTTAAAACTAAAATACCTGAATAGGCTGAATGAACAGGAGTTCACTAATTATAGAGTTGAGATTAAAAGGAGGTTGAATCAGCCTTATCAAGTAAGTATTGAAATTTAACTTAAATGAAATTTGTTGAATTTAATTTTTTTTTCTGCAACAAAATATAATACAGTAAGGTTAGTGGTAGATGATTTTATGAACATTCTTATTTTTGTCGTATTTTTACTAATAGTTCTTATACTAATCAATTTCAAATAACTAGAAATTAAAACTTTTTTCACAAAGTTTTTTGAGTTGATCAGGTATATTGAAATCACCATTTTATTTTTCTTCTCTCAACTTAATGCCAACACTTACCAACCTGTAGCCTAACAATTGTATTTTGGTTGTCTTCAGTTATTATTAGAAAAATAAAACACTGCTGTAGATTCTTGGTAGGTCGACTTAACAGTTGTTATCAAATCTCCTGGCACATCCTTGGCTACTAGTGTATTCCAGATTTCTTTTCTAGGGATTAATTGAATACTACCTTCAGACCAATTAATGCTATATATAGATTTTTGTCCCTGTCCCATATTTTTTTTTTTATCCCCATATGTTCAGACACCCATTCAACCCGCACCTTGTTGGCTAAGGAAAGAGAGTTCAGATTAGTCTTACACTCTTCCACCAATTTGGGGCGGGTTATATAATTACTGAGTGCATAAATGGCTGCCTATCAGTGAAAATTGTAATGAACCTATCCCTCGTACTCTCTTTTATTAAGTTATGGGCACAGACATTAATTGCGAACACCTCAGACTGAAAGACCGTGATGTACCTTCCTAACAATATGGAGATGCCTTCATTAGGTTTACCCATCCTCCATATTCCTGCTCCGGAACCTTGTTCCATTAAGGATCCATCTGTATAGCAATTCACCCCATTAAACGGTTTGTATGGAATAGCCCCTTTGATCTTTGCACTACAATTAATGTTTCTACATTTCTTTATCTGAAGATCAGGATGCTCAGCCTCCACCTAATCTTCATTGATATTCCTGATCAAGCTGTCATGTCCTTCATTAGTTAAAGACTTGGAGTTTGAGATTCAATCACTGCAGGAGGAGTGGTGCTTATAGCACCAGTCATCATAAAGCATACCAGTCTTTAGAGTTTCCCAAGCCAAGCTTGAGATTTGCTAGCCATAGCCTTATGCCACCATACGATAGCAGCATATAAGACAATGGATCTTATATGCCATATACAGATAATGTGCTGCTATGATAGAGAACTTTAAAAAAAAAAACTATTGAATATAATCACAAAAGAGAGTACATCCGCACAGACTAAGAGTTGGACTAAGACTAATTTCTTATTCTAACAAAAGTACAGCAAGGGAGACCAGTCTAGGAGGGGATATTCCTGGTATGCTTAGCTAAGAGGACTTTTGTCTAGGAAAGATTATTGTCTCCTTTATCTTACAACCAATAGATTACTTTTGGTTAAGGCCCTAGGATTTGCCTATAGTTCCTTTACATGTCTAGAGATACCTCAGTACTTTCATGCTGATCGTTTCAACATGGTGGTCCCACTTCAATTTATAATTGTTAAACCTCACTGCAGAAATCTAATCGTTCACTGTTAAGATACAATGGTCTAATCACAATGCTCCGTCTGTTAATGAAGACATAAGACTAACCTTTTGAGTGTTGATGCCAAGGCCATATTCCTGACACCATCCGTTCATAAGGTGCGCTGATGCCTGAAATAATCCAGATAGTCTCTGAAAATTTGTCTCCTATCAACACAGCAGTATCACCATATCCCTGCATATAAAAGCCTACAGCATTCAATTTTGTCAGCAAGATGTCAACCACCAAGCACCACAGGAGATAATACACTGCCTTGCGAACAGCCACCAATAGGTTTCATCCACATTTTGGTGTGACCCAGGCTTTATGATTCCAGGTTCTTATGGCTTTATGATGGTATTCCCTCAGCTAGTTACCAAAATCCTCCCATGAGCTTTTCTTGGCCTGGAGTGTGGCTACCTTATATTCATTCCTAACTATTCAATAAACACAAAGCTTTTCTTTGCTCCTATCTTAAAGGTATGCTTTCCAGGTAAGCTTCTTCCGTGCAACTAGCGGATCGTTAGCAGGAGGTCCCTTGTCTACCAATCAGTCCACTTTCCCTCTCTAGATACTCTTCTCTTGCCACATATTGTATTAGCTACTTCCAGGATACTTGTCTTTAATGACTTCTATATCTTTTCCACATCTTCATGAAATATTGTTGCTCTTAATTTGTCTTGTAAGCTCTCCATATAAAGGGTCCTTTAGTACACACCTTTAGCAAAATTACCCCTCTTGGTTCTCCAGCAGAAATTAGGGAGTGGTA
The DNA here is from genome assembly GCF_000696795.3 of Halyomorpha halys. Lineage (NCBI taxonomy): Eukaryota > Metazoa > Arthropoda > Insecta > Hemiptera > Pentatomidae > Halyomorpha > Halyomorpha halys. The sequence continues at coordinate 260,840 of NW_027106831.1, read as the reverse complement.
ATTAATAATAAATACATTAATTTTATTTCCCTACTTTATTTATTCCCTATTTTATTTCTTCTTCACTTCACTTATGCCGATAATTTCTGTTTGGTATGTCTTTATTTTCTCCACCAACTTGACCGCTTTTCCAGTTAAAGTCTTTAATTTCCACTTTCTAATTCATAAATCCATAGTTAGTCAAGTCTACATCCAAGGCTTATGAAATTTCTTTGAATCTTTTGCTACCCAGATGGGTGATTAGCACAGTGCTGAATTACTATCTAGGTCATGCCCTCCATAGTAATAAAATAAATTTTTTAAAATGTAAATTATTTAATGCATGTAGACATTTCTTAAATTTAATTTTTTGAAATGGAATTAGCTGAAACTGTTTTTATTTTATTTTTCCTTTCTAGACAGATAACACGGTTAATTATAGGATGTTAAATAAAGTCACTGGGGAAGAGGCTTTACTTAAATTTCAAATATTTCATAAATGTGCTTATGTTACCATTGCAAGCAAGGGGTTCGATTCCCACCTGGGGCAGTTAAACATTTATTTTTGGCGGTCCCGAAGAATGAATCTTGACACTCCCACCTTGGTTGGTATGCGGCGGCAACCTAGGTAGCCGTCAGGGGTTGGCAAAAATGACCCACAGGCCCACTTGCCGGACTTGTTCCCCCCATCAAATACCAGTACCATTGCAAGCAATATCTTTCTTTTGAGGTTATTTTTTCTTTGTATTATCTCTTGTTAGGTCTGTGAAATTATTTTAGTTTCTCTTTTTTTATTTATTTTTAAAAATTTGATATTTTTTTCTACTATTCTATTTTGATATATGGTTAATGTAAAATGTGCATTATTATTTTAGAAGCAAATGAAGCTTGTTTCTAAGTGTAAGAGTGGGATGACCCTTCAAGAAGTTCATGACAACATTATCAGTGATGAAGACCGTAAAGCTAGATTAGATCTAATGTTCTTGGAAACCATTGATCAGTATTCATCTGTTATTTCCCGATTGCAGAACATAGGAAGTAATGCATAAGTTATTTGCTTCAAGTTTCAAATTTCAGACTAAAGCTGTTACCCTAGTCAACACATTAAAAAAAACTGATCATTAAAAATATAACAGCTGAACTGATGTTACCAAGATTGCTTATTGGTGTAACTTCCCTCTTATTGTAAACACCAGCTTAATAGTTTGTTGATAACCTGTTTGAACATTTTGTTATTAATGTTTAGGTATTTATTTATTAATTCATGATATAATATTGTATTTCCAAGTTTATCTGAAACTGTTACGTATCAAATATAACCATAAGCTTTTAATTAAATTTACCTCTTTCATTTGATTTTGAACTTTTTTAAAGCATGTGTAACTTTCCATTTCTATTTTAAACTATTTCATACATTTTACAAATTTTGTAAATTCCTATCCTCTACATTTGAGAAAGAAGTATGTATATTTATCTCACTGATAAATTTTCAAAGCTAAGCCTTATTTTGCCTATTCATCTCTTTATTCAGTTTGCCTGTTCCCCAAGAGTGTATTCTAGACCCATCCTCTTCATAGTTTACATGGATAATACATGTGTGCTATTAGTGAATAATGAACTATTTATTGCATTTTTAATCACAGCCTTTAATAATGATGTAAAAGCTGTAAAATAAAAAAATCCTGGTTGACAGATCTGCTATCTAACACTTCATCTGGACTAGTGACTAACTTGGAATCTACAAACTGAATGAACAGGGAATCGTGCATCATTTCTACCTACCTCAGCATCTACTTGACAAAAGCTATGAGTTCATAATTCATTTAAAAATGGTCAACTTCATTATTATTATCAAAAACCTATTATTTGAACAGAGGGGCTGAGGTGGTTACTAAACCATTAAATTCTTCTGTTGCTAATCCTCACAATCCAAAATTATTTGTAAAATATATAATGGGAGAATCATAGATATTTTATTAAGCCCTTAATAAAACTGTCTGTTATGGCCTTATTTTCCTATATGTTGTAGATTAGTTCAAAACTAGATTTCTAATCCTTCATTGTTAACTCGATACCCACACCACTATTTTTAGCCTTTCCAGTTGACCTTCTATAATCATGTGTGGCCTCTGAATCTTACACAACTGTCATTGGAGTAGTATCAAGATTTAGTTTCTTCATTAAATATTTCTGAATCATATTAAGCAAACTGTTCATTTTTAATTATATTTTTATAATGCTGTTATAAATTTCAATAAATAAAAATAAAAGTTTCATAAGAAGTCTTTGTTGTTAATTAAATATGAAGCAAAAAACAACTTCCAATTACATTATTTTCATTTACTGCTACGTACACCAAAGTTAACGTTTTGGGGAGGTATTTTATCTTAAGAACACTTCCCCTATAAACCATGTAAATAGATCAATTATGGTTCCTATAAATTTATAAATTATATTTATAAAATTTAAATCAGCTATTATATTTATCTAGTAGTACCTATAAAGTGACAGCATAATACATATGTAATAGTTAATTTATATTTTATAAATATAGTTAAAAAATGTATAGGTATAATATTTAATGTATTTGTTTTAAAAATGTATCATGATGGGGAATATATCTCCAAAATATAAACATGGATATAGACGTGAATAAAAATAAATAAATTAGAAGTTGTTTTTTGCTCAATATTAATTAAAAATAAAAGATTTAGATGGCTCCAGAAATATTATTCTTATGTTATCCTATAAGTAGGAAATACATATATACTTCTATTTTATATTAGAAATAATTTCTACTGTGTATCCTGGTATTCAGATAATAATTATTCCTTTAAAATATCCTTGAAAGACAAGCTATGTTTTACTTGATGCAAACCTAAATGTTTGTTCTAAAACTTTATAATCCTACATATTCTAATATTGAAAGAATAGTTATTGCTAAATTGAGCAGATATTTAATTCCAAATTAAATATATACCTTTGTATGTTTTTACTACATTAATTGCTTGAATATATTTTTTTTGTTACTAGTATATAGTTATGAATTTGTTATTATTTTTATAACAACTTTTATCTATTTAAATAATAAGTGTTTTTGTTTTGTTTATTACAACGTTAAACAATTTCATTAACTAAATCTTGTTCCTTTTAATTGAATTTAGTTCTATAAAAAATGTATCAGAATTCCAATATATTAGTTTACTTATAATATCATTATGAGTAATTTTTAAAAAATCAAGAATTATTGATTGATTTATAATCAACAGTTTCTTTTTCTTTTTCTCGGACACCAGTAAGCACATTATCCAACCTACAAAAAAACTAGTGCTCCTACCTTATAAGGCCTTGATTACAAAAGTCAAAGACCTATTGTTGGTCTATACATCTATTAAATGAGCATAAATTAACAGCTGTGAAGCTGTAATTATTTCAACAATTACTAATAATGCAAAATCAAATGATGGCAGATTGCTGACCCTTCTCATTTTTCGACCCCAAGTGTATTGTACCATATTAATTACTAAACATTTACTCTTGTAACTTAGCTGAATTTAATGAAGTAAAAAAACACATTATTCAATATTTTGAAGGTACTGTTTCTAAAAATTAGTTATAGCTTTAGTAATAATTTAGAACATGGTTTCTTAGTTACTATATTTTACTTATTTATTTTTAATAAATAATTCCAAAATTATACTTATCTTGTTACTTATTTTCCTGTGTTTATTGCTGTTTTTAAAAATTTTGATTGTATGACTAACATTAACTAATGTTAGTACCTTATATTTATTTAATATTAATCTAGGGATGGTTGGAGAGTAATATAATATATATAAATATAATATAGTAATAATATACAATCTAAATATAATATATTAATAATATTGAGTTTAAATAACCTATTTCCTCATTGTTAATATGAGTAAGTTGCATCTTCTATGTTCTCATAAACAAAAATAGCTCCTTAACAGTATATGTTCAAAATATCAGTTGATTATTTTAAATGTTTTTGATACATCAAAATGTTAGGTATCTTTATAATTAATTCTTGAAGTCTTGAGCTTGATTAGTATTGGCATGGATCATTCTGTTTATTATCAAAGAACTAGAATATTACATAAAGTAGTGATGCACTTTTTTTCAACTGTTGACACTAAAAGCTGCTGTATTTATGCATACAATAATTGGGAACTACTTTGTAGTACATTTTTATGGAGCTTCAATTTGAACTCTATGAGCTCTTTATGTTTAATGGTTCTGCGGGTATAAATAAAAAAAAACTTTTTTTCTTTGTAATATGAAATATGGATATTGCAATACTTACAATGATAATCATCATAAACTAATTTATGGTGCATTTAATTAGCTGCAATTTGAGTGCTAATAGACTACTAAACATCTTTTAGTTCCTGAGAAATTTAATATTTATTAAGATATAACTCATTTTAAATGATGCATCATTCTTCCTTTCCTACACATTTATAACTTCTCCCTTCAATGTCGACATGATTCATACCTTGGTCCATGGCCATTATTCCATAAAGGATGTGTAAATAGGGGAAGATTCCTCCCTCTAAGAAGCATTCCCAATCCTGACCAATGTAGATAGTGTATATTGTAAACAGATGTTTAATAAATAATTTTGTTTAAAATATATATATTGTATTTAAATGTTAAAAGTAGGTAGTTATAAGATATTAAATTTAATTTATTTTACAAAAGAAACTTTTTTACAAATATTAGATTAATGTTAGCTGGTCTGGTCCAAGTTGGAACTGTCTACCTTTTGTCAGATAGGCAGTCCGAATAACAGTTGAGTTGCACCTTCAACATGCCTTTTAGGAAGTCCATCTTCTGGGTTCGCTCCACCTGGCCACATATTTCCATCATTCCCTCTGCCTGTTGTATAATAATAACAGGAGTTTCTCCACAAACTCACCTTTCGATTGGCCCCGGGCTTAGCGCTCTTTAAGTAAATAGAAAAATCTCCTTCTAGGGTCCATCTGCCGCCACTATATAGTTTCTTGAGTCATATTTTCAGCGTCTCCCAGGAGATAGTCAGGTGGCCCTGTACGGTGTTCAAAAGTCGCCGTGAGATACGACAAATTAGGGAGGCCTCGAGCAATCTTACATCTGACTCCAGCAACTTGTCTGTTGGCTATTAAACTTTTAATCTGATTACTGCCTTTGATAAAATGTTCGAGGTCGATGGAATTTTGAAGGGAGAAGTTATAAATCTTCCTTCAAAATTCCATTTTTGCCAAAGCCTGGAAGAAAATCTTCATCTGGCCAATATTCATTCTATCTACTTTGTCCAAACCACTTAAAAGATTAGTCCACTCCCAACTTAATAATTTTCTTGAGCAAAAAACTCCTTTTAACCCTTTCCACTTCAGTTTTTGCTCCCAACATTCCACACAATCTGCTTTACTCAAAATTTCAAAAGACAATCTATTTCAATACTAGTTATTTTCGATTTTTTGAAAGCCTTTGACTTGTTAACCATAAGATGCTCAACAAATTTCAAAACCTCATATCAAACAGCATCCTGCAGTGGTTCCTCTTGTCCCATCGTTCCCAAACAAATCTCCTTCCTCTCTACTTCTTCTGACACAAGGTGTTCCTCAGGGGTAACCACTTCTACCAACCCTTTTCCCTATTTACATTAACGATTTCACTGATTCCATTCACCATTTACAATACTGACAATCTCCAAATCTACATATCCTCCCATCCCTCTGAGATGCTTGAGGCCATCCAAAAGATACAAGAATATATAAATAACATTAACTCATGGCATTAAACGATTTAATATTGAATGCTGGGAAAACTAAGGCCATCCCCCAGCTATTTACGGGAATAGTTAGGTGACCTCGAACATTTTATCAAAGGCAGTAATCAGATTAAAAGTTTAATAGCCAACAGACAAGTTGCTGGAGTCAGATGTAAGATTGCTCGAGGCCTCCCTGATTTGTCGTATCTCACGGCGACTTTTGAACACCGTACAGGGCCACCTGACTATCTCCTGGGAGACGCTGAAAATATGACTCAAGATATACACTATATAGTGGTGGCAGATGGACCCTAGGAGATTTTTCTATTTACTTAAAGAGCGCTAAGCCCGGGGCCAATCGAAAGGTGAGTTTGTGGAGAAACTCCTGTTATTATTATACAACAGGCAGAGGGAATGATGGAAATATGTGGCCAGGTGGAGCGAACCCAGAAGATGGACTTCCTAAAAGGCATGTTGAAGGTGCAACTCAACTGTTATTCGGACTGCCTATCTGACAAAAGGTAGACAGTTCCAACTTGGACCAGACCAGCTAACATTAATCTAATATTTGTAAAAAAGTTTCTTTTGTAAAATAAATTAAATTTAATATCTTATAACTACTTATTTTTAACATTTAAATACAATATATATATTTTAAACAAAATTATTTATTAAACATCTGTTTACAATATACACTATCTACATTTGTCAGGATTGGGAATGCTTCTTAGAGGGAGGAATCTTCCCCTATTTACACATCCTTTATGGAATAATGGCCATGGACCAAGGTATGAATCATGTCGACATGATGTCGCTTATGGTCGTGTGGCGGAAGGGACATTGTTTTCATGCTTTTTGAGATGTCTTCGAAAATTTCAGACATCTAACTGGGAACATATTCTCTGTAGTACCCTTCCTGGTATTTTATGACACCCGGAATTGCTTAGGATGCCATGCTGAAATATAATGGAGTACAATCCTACAGTATAAGGAAGCAGTAATTAAAAAACTGTTTAAGATGGGTAATATTAAGTTAGATATTTGTAAAAGAAATCTTAAACAATAATAGAATTTGTGTTTTTTAAACCATTTGAAGCAGGTAATATGAAGAGATTCTTTTAACGAGGAATTCACCTCGAATATCCAATTGGATAAGGATTTTATACCAGTGTTTTTTCAGATCCCGATGAGTCCATACGGTGTAAATGACGAAAAACTGCAAACTTCTGTTTACGATTATTGACAACTTTCGTCCAAACCAGGCTAATCGTAAAAAACAAAACCATTAGAGTTCAAATTCCCGTGGAAATTAGGCTTCATGATTGAGAATCAGTAATCATTAGAGTTCATAATCGTGACGATTGAGAGTCGTCCTGAATGATTCTCACGGACATCGAATTCAGATATTCATTTGGCAGACTTTCTTTTAGTGTCACTATAGTGATTCTGAAATATTTTTTTATTTATAGATGTAATAAATAAATAATGTAATAATTGACGATTTTTTTATTTTATCAGAGTATTTTCCTGCTGCGACAGTTTTCCAGATCTAGACAACCTTGGATACTTCTACGAAATGAGGGGTTGAAGTAACATTAAAGATATATACTTTTATATCTCTAATTTATTTTATAAAATTAATTTAATTAATCTAATAATTGTAAATAAGTTTCTTTTGTAAAATAAATTCAATATCTTAACAACATATAATGTGAAGTTCTGTGTAAGTGGTGTATTTTATGTAAAGTGATCTACAACAAACTGTTGGGAACGCTAGTTATAAGCATCATTATAATACTCTAGGGAATGGATGTTTATACTGCTGAACTCTTAAAAGGCTCTTCTTGTTGTACAGTATTGTTTATTTTGTCAGCCCACAATACAGATATACTCGCATCATACCAGCCTCAAGGGCCCCCTATTTTTTCTTTAGGACGATTTTGCAACTGAAAATCTCCCTTAGCTCAAAGCTGTATAGAGTTTAGATGTTAAGACATTTATATATACATTATTCTTTGTTTATAGTGCATATCTCATAAGTATGTATGTATGAGATTTTCTATCATTTCCAATCCACAAATATGTTAACTACCAGCTAATAGTTTACCTGTCAGAAGGAAGTCATTATTGAGGCTCTCAGTACAGGTGAGGTAAGGGTTTTATAGTTGTGCCCCCCTTTTTCCCATTGTTTCTCCTAATGGGTTACCAATAGACAAGTAACTTTGGGGAAGATATTTGAACTTCTACAATTTATTCTAAGGCATTTCCAGTTAAAATAAATTCAAAGAAATATATATTTATACTTCTTTTCTTATTTTGTGAAAGCGCGAAACAGTTAATAGTTGTGGATAATTTCAAAAAAATAACTGTCAATAGGCTAAAATCCCATGATTTATGAAAAATATATAAACAATAACAACAATTACTAGTACTAGTTAGATAGTAAACAAAAAAGAACTATAAATAACAATAAATACCAATTGCAATCTTACTTTTACTCTTCAGAAATATTTCTTTTTCCTATGAGAAAGTTGGTTTTTGTAGCCTAGAGTTGTCCTTTAAGTCGGTAACCATCTCAACCCCATCTTGTTAACAACAATGTACTTTTTCCTTTACATTTGCTTTATACCCACGATAATTACGTGAAATGTCTCATTGGTTTTAGTAAACAGTTCTGTCTGCAATTGTTTATAACTCCATTTTTAAAAAAACAATCATTAACTCATATTTTTGTATTTTATTTTCCTTATTAAATTGGTATATTTAAAAACTAATTAGTGTGAATTCTATGTTTAAAAACCATAAAGTAAATTATGCTAATTTTAGTGTGTCTGGAAGTGGAACATTTAGCCTTAACCTAACACATGTGAGCATGCCATTGATTCTAGATGCTGACTTTTTATTTCATAAAAAAAAAAGTAAAAGGTAACTATTACTTTTACAAAAATCTAATATCTAATGAATGATATTACAATCTGTGTATATTATATCAAAATGTTTAATCATAATATATAATTTTCATTAAAATATAACTGAAATAATAGCAACATTAATAATCCACTTTGTTAAAAACAATTTATTGTTCCTCCTTTTTACAAAATATTTATAACTTAATTACAGAGAGATGTTGCTAGAGAAACTTTTTAACAATGGTTATAAATAATATTATAAAACTACAAAAAAAACAAAACAAATACAAATGGACAGGTTTTTATTCTCAAAAGAATGAAAGACTAATTTATTATGTCAAAACAGTCAACCTAAAGGAAAATAATATTAATTCATGAATTTCAACAAATACTATTTATTGGGTTACAACAATTCAAATTTTAGTTCTACGGTATGAGAAAAATTAAAAAAAAAAAAAAGACTAACAACATTATTTTTATTCAAAACAACTTCTAAATATGATAAGATGGTCGGGATGGGGACAGCAAAAATACACAAATAAACAAAATTTATTTCTTTGTGAGGACGTTTCGACTTGAATGAATAAATATATTATGTTTATTTGTGTATTTTTGATTAATGCACCCCCAACCATCTATTCATAACTTCTAAATAGTTGTCAATTAGTATAAATAAAAAGCAAAACAAGATAACTTCTACCAACCACAATACATTTCTTCCAATTCCAAAAATGATTTTTAGTTTCTTGTCCTAAAAAACGTCTTGGCTATGAATCAATAAATTTGAGAAATAAAAATATTTGGAATGATGAAATAAAAGTTCATTTGACTCATATCCTAGGAATTGATATTTCATATGTTACAACCCAATAATAAATAAAAATAAAACTGAATCTTCATCAAAATCAGTAAGAACGTCAGGTTTTTAGTTTATATACCGTTGCCTTGGTCTGAAAAGGTTCTAAATAAAAAAATTTGCACAATTGTGTTTTCCCTTAGAAATCACTCTAAGCAGTTTAGTTTCAAAATAAACTTCAGTGCCACCAGTTGAAAAGTCAAGGAACTAGTAGAGTGACTAGTTCTTCCTAGAAGCAACTTTATTAAGATTTTTTAACTTAGGAGCTCTTTCTCAAAGTTATGCTTATAGTTTCTAAAACCTGGTCAATCAAGGTCATGATACTCAACAGAAAGAATTTAATGTTCAGTGATTTATGCAGCTACTTCTTAGGTTAGAAATGTATTTAATGGAGAATTATTGAAAAACAACTTAGAAATCCACTTTATTCAGTTCAGTCCCTGAACTTGGCAATGATGTTCCTGCAGGAGGTATAAACAAACCTATAGGTTTCACCATCATCTGAAATCAAAGATTTATTTAATTGAACTGTTTGTTAAAAAGTAAAGTGGATGAAATGGCTAAATATTAGAGATCTTATATTCGTATCAATAAATTATTATAGAGATTAAGCAATGCCTTTTATTATTAAGACAGTATACATTGATAGAATAACATTTTTGCTACTTTGTTTCTAACCTCACAATTTTACATAGCATATCTATAATCATCAACAATTAATATAAAATCAACAAAATGTTGTTTTTAATTAATTAAACTGAGTCTCTAACTGAATAACGCCACATTTTGGGATCAGGCTTTTATGATATAGTATTTCAAAAACATAAATATGATACTAGTCAATGATGCTGAGGTTGTAGATGCTTCATTAGGAACAGAAATACTCAGGCTTCAAAATAATCATCAATGTAAAAATTGATCAAGACCAATCTTTACAACTTTATTTCTAACACTAGAGTCTCAGAATGAAATTGAAATCTAGTATTTAAAAAAATGAATATAATATAAATCCATAAAAATGGAAGACATTTTTAACATTTATTACAATGAACATATAGATACAAAACATTAAAACCCAACAGTCTTTGACTGCAAACAAGTAGATTCATCTCTTTTGATAAATTCAACTCTTTCAGATTTGCTAATATGTTAGCTTCCAGATGACCAAGGTCTCTTAGACCTTCATTCTCATGTTGCAAAAGACCCTTGTACTGCTCACAAAAAATTAATTAATCTATATATTACAATTATCTTTATTCAATCTGAGTAATATAATAATATTGATATAACTAACTCCAAGGACTCCAGTTCAAATCCAGCTGTGAAAGATAATTTTCTATTTCACTGTAGCCGTGTGATTCAGCCCTGTGGGTTCGGGAGCCCTCCAGGGTCCTCCCAGCCTCATAAAGTGGGTACCCTTAATTGGGTAAAAATCTGGAAGTTGAGCATGATTCTGACTAAATAACTTCCTTACACAATGTTGGTATAGTAACAGTACTTCAATACAAAGTACTACACCCCTGACCCTTCATGAGTTGTATTGGTGGGGGAGTTACAGTCTTAGTAAGCTGTTATTTTGATGCAAGGTGATCAAGTTGATCAGCTGATTGAAGATGTATATATAGAGGTTATAAACACAATAAAAGATCAGCCTTTGAGATACAACTGAGTTGATAATTTCTCTCTCCCTTTCCTTTTTTTTTTCAATTATATATATGTATTGTAATATCTTCTTTTTTAAATAAATAGTTCTTTTTTATGTACAGATAATTTTAGTTATGTTTTTATTTGTATGTATCTACGTTTCAGTATTGTTTATTTGTTGTATTAAACCAATAAGCAAGCTAACCAATTTTGATCAGTCAAATATGGCGAAAAGATGCATCCTTCAGGATATTCAAGATGGTGGCACGCCTCCTTCCGAAGTCTGTTTGAATTAATGCTATGTTGAGTGGGTGGATTGAAAATTTTCAACTGTTGTTGTTTCTCTAATATAATTATAGAAAAAGAATAATCTAAGAAGAAATAGAAGACAATAACAATTATCAATAAAATATTTACATCGTGAATCATAGCAAGTAGCTTAGAGTGAATGTGCTACAATTGATTTTTTTGAATCGATGAGTGAACGTTAAAGATAGAATAAAGGAAATGGTACTCTTTGTTTGGATCACTGTTTGTTTGGATGGCGTGGGTATTGGACGTCTCCAGGAAGCAGTGGTGCAGACCACCCATTGTCAACAAGTGGTAGACTTCAAGAGAAAAAGAATACAACAAAAATCATACAAGAAGAATAAGGTACTGTTTGTTTGGATCAGATGAGATGTGTGTTGAAAACTGTTAGAGGACCAATGCTTTGTTTACAGTCAGTGGGTGTTTTTGAGATAAAAAACATCAAGGACCTTCAATCATCAAAAGATTATATAAATTGGTTAATTTCGCTCTACCTAGAATTTAAATACATTTGTACAAGTAGCTATTAATTTAGTTTAAATTTTATTAGTAGTTAAGTGTGCTGATTGTCTAGAAAACCCATATATATATATTGTAATA
>NW_027106831.1:242122-244636 GCF_000696795.3 Halyomorpha halys | reverse complement strand
ACATATGTTGTAATAATCAAGATTTATTTAAAATAAATAAAAGGAATTTAATAGTTTTTATTTATTCTCAAATACAAAATTAGCTGTAGACTCTTAATCTCAGGACGGGTTTTCTAGACAATCTTAATACTAATAAAATTTAAACTAAATTAATAGCTACTTGTACAAATGTATTTAAATTCTAGGTAGAGCGAAATTAACCAATTTATATAATCTTCTTTTGATGATTGAAGGTCCTTGATGTTATTTATATATATATTGTAATATTCTCTTTTATGTGTAAATATTTAATTTTTTATATATAAAAGATTTTTGGTATGTTTTATGTTATGTTTCATTTCAATATGTTTATTTGTAGTATTAAACTTAAAAGCAAGCTAACCAATTTTCATCAGTAAAATATGCTGTCACAAAAGATATCGTGCAAAGCCAAAATGGCGGCACATGTCCTGCAAAAAGTCCATTGAATCGTAGCTATGTTGAGAAGATTGAAATATTTTAAAAAACTTTATTTTAACTTCCCATCATAATTGAAATTACTTCTTGAAAAAGAAGACATTGAAGAGGCACCCAAGAAGAATAAAGGACTCCTTGTTTGGATCGCCAAACAACAAACTTCGTTGGATGAGAAGTGAGTAAAAAACTGTTAAGAGGACTAATGCTTTGTTCCATTAGTGTTGGTTTACTGAAAGATTGCCAACAGTCAGTGTTTAAAAATTAGTGTTCTGATTTCCTAGAAGCCCGCCCTGAGATTAAGAGTCTATTATATTATAAAATTCTCCTCTCTTAATTATTAAAGCTTTTCATTTTAACCCAAGCTATATTTAAGATAGTTAAAAAATTGAATATTACAATATATATAAGTTAAACGTCTGGTAAAACAAAGGCTTAAAATAAAGAGAAAAGGGAGAGAGAAATGACCAACTAGGTTGCAACTCAAACACTGACTTTTATTGAGACCAGCTCGTCTATAAATACATTTGAGTCAGCTGATCTAATCGATCAGCTGACATGAGTTCTACAGCTGACTGTAACTCCCCCACCAGTTTCAAACATTCCTCGTAAACTTATTACATATTAACATTACATAAATCTATACAAAGAAAATACAATGAAAAAGATACATATTAAATACGACAAAAGAAAGTAAGAATATATACATTTAAACCTAAGAAAAGAAAAACTAAAAAAAAAATGAATAAATAAACAACACTGTGCAACAATCAAAAAGACAAATAACAATTATCTTCAACAAAATTCCTCTGTTAGGAGGGAGTTAAAGGCATTCCAGGCCATCAAGATTCCGCCACTGTTGGTTGTTTCAACTGCTCTAAATGGACCGTCCTAAGTTTTCTTGGTTCTTTTAAACTCACTATAGTGACCATGTTATGTCCTCTGATTGTGATTATCCTGAGTGGGCCCTCATATCTCTGCAGTTCTTTTGCACGGTTTGCCCTACTTTTCGGGATTACACAGTCTCAATTTTAATTTGGCCCGTCAAACCGCAGACACCGAGGTTTTGCCTTGCTACCCGTTTTTGCTTCTCCCTCTCTATCCTGTTCTTAACTTTAGCCCACACCCACTGTTGTGCCATACTGTTAACGGCAGTAGTGTCCTCTCCTGCCGCCATATCCTGATAGTCCCTGCGACACCCATGTAATCCAAAAATAACCTCGAATGGAGCAAACCTTGTGACCTTTTCCATCACCTCGTCCGGCTTCATCTGGTATCCTGCCTCTACCTTTCCTGGTGACCTGGAGTATTAAAGTACCAAGTTACCTCCAAGATTTTCATCTCTGCTCTAATTCCACCATTGTCGAACTCTCGTCCGTTGTCAGATGAGATTCTCTATGGAAATACTGCCGTAATACTGGAACCACGTTCGCAGGGACTTCAATAAAAAATTTTAGAGCTTGGGCCATAGCTTTTTCTAACTGATTGTAGAAATCCTCCTTCACCTTTTTTCTTCAGTAGGTGCATACATTAATGGTATTAAACCAGCGACCTCTAATTCGTAATACAGTTATTACTCATCATTAATCTCAGTGAAGTTCATGACTTATTTCCTAGCTTCTGGACAAACAATGAAGCCAGTCCCAGCTGTAGCATTTTTGGCGTCTCTACTGGAGTAGAATAGTGTGTAGCTATTGATTGTGGTTTCACCATCTTCTAGCCATTTTACCTCCTGTATAGCTGTTATCAGTTTTTTATACCTTTTTACTTCATTCACTACCGTTTGGGCGACCCCTGGTCTGTATAGGCTCTGACCATTCCAAGTTCCTATATGAAGTCCATAATACAAAGCCGGGGTCGTTACCATATTGAGACAGTCTCATTTTCTGAGGCTTACTTTGAATTTGGTCATAAGTTCTTTTTTACTGGATAGGGTTATCCCCAACTTGGAGGACCAGGAGCTATGTGTTTGACACAAGGGTCACTCACCTCCCCATGCCTTCCCCATTTAAGGGAAGCCACTTAATGATACTGGAAAAATAATATATATTATTTTATTTA
>NW_027106831.1:238418-241112 GCF_000696795.3 Halyomorpha halys | reverse complement strand
TAATATTTTGTTTTAAATAATTTGTTTGTGTTCTGTTCCATCTTTCATTCATTTTTCAGAATTTGGCTAAACAAATTTTTTTCATATAGAATGATAATTTTCATTTCAGAAGCTGCTAATATTGTTCTATGTATTATGTTCAATGGTTTCATATTGTCCCATATGTTTCCTACTAAATTTCTATTTATTTTTTATGTGTTTTAAACTTTCATGGCAATTTGTTTTGCTTGGTCCTAATGAAGCTCTATGACTTCGGTCAAAATGTTATTTTGTTATAATCCACTGTGTGTTATTTTCCTAGAACACCCAATCAAATTCTCGATTATATCTATGGTCAATCATATCTCGAACATTATAAATAATATATACATATATTCTAGCAACAATTAATAATAAATGTGTTTTTCAATCATTCCTAACTACCTCTTCCCTTGTTTATCTCAGGTAATTGAGGCTAGCTGAATTTGAAAAAGTGTATTTTATGAAAGACAAAATTTAGAAAATGTTTAAATTTTAAAAAAAATCTAATAATGCATATAACAATTTTATAACCAAAGTTATAGATAATAAATAAATAGAAGGTATTGTACAACTATTTTGATAAATAACAATTCATACCTGCTGCTCATGAAGCTTATTCATTTCACTCCTCAATTTGTTAATAATAGAATAATTGGGAGAATTTAGGGAAGCTTTACTCTGTAGCATTGTAATCTCTTGTTCTTCTTGTTTTTTTTCTTTAACATTTCTGACAGAACGGTTGCCATATAGCCTTAAAAGGGCCCCCCAACTGGTTATGTGAGGATGAAGATCCTAAAATAAAGTAATTGATTTTTAATAAAATATTTTATCAACGTATAAATAAATAAAAGTATTTTATCAATAGGGGAAAGAATCCACAGAAATGATTTTGAAAAAAAAAATTAATACAATCTATTATTTTTTTAATTCATAAATTATATATTTTTTGTTATTAATGAATAAATTTGTTATTAAACTCTTTATTTTTCAATATACCAATTTGTCTCTTCAATAAAAAAATTAAAGATCACCTTTTCACAAATACGAACCTGGAGTATAGCTTGAGAAGCTCTTTGTTTTCCTTCTTTTTTATTCTTGCAAATAATACGTGCAGTGTGTTTTCCAACTGTCATAATAAATTCATTAGATTGTCGATGGAGAGGGTTAACCTTATAATCAATTGGCATTTCTTTGAGTCCAAAATTTCTAAAAAGACAAAATATAATGAACAGACTTAATTATACCAAATTATTTTTAAAAAATATGTTTAAATAATTTTTTAATATACAATACTTGTTAATTTAATTAATGTTAATTATATGCTCCACCAAAAATATTTGATTTAAATTAGAAAATAATAACAATAATTAACAAAAACATATATTTATTTATATCTTTTTTCATATATAAATCTTTTGTAGAGGATAATAACCATACCTCTCAACAGTTGGATTTCATATGTCCAAATATGTTTTAGGACTTGTTTGTAAAAAAGAAGTTTATTAACGACAGAAAGACTAGATTGCCTATTTAAGTCCCAATACATTTTTTGATATATCTAACTAAGC
Organism: Halyomorpha halys; assembly: GCF_000696795.3. Lineage (NCBI taxonomy): Eukaryota > Metazoa > Arthropoda > Insecta > Hemiptera > Pentatomidae > Halyomorpha > Halyomorpha halys. The sequence goes on along the minus strand of NW_027106831.1, from coordinate 239,523 downwards.
TTGTATTATTATTTTTTTTTTTTTGTTTACATCTCTTTCCATTATATCTCTGCATTAAATATCATCCTGAGACATTTAGCTTGATTTGAATAGCAGATCATTTGGTTATTCATTGTAATTGACCGCTTTTTAATTTTCTTGATATTGAATTCAACATCGACTTTGATTCATTAATTTTTATTTTCCATCTCAAAGGTCCATCTCTGTATACTGGCTATTGCTGTGTTTAATTTCCTTATTACCTATGGATAGAACTCCTGCATCATCTGCAAAGGTAGCCATGACACCTTTTTCATCCTCCGGGATATCAGCGGAATAGAGCAGAAGAGTAATGGGTCTAGCACACTTCCCTGCAGAACACCTGCATATATCTCATAAATCCCATACTATGCATCTTTTTATCTTTTGATATTCTGTTTACAAGTTACAATCTGAAAGACAACTGAACAAATTTTGCCTTCTTCAATTTCTTTCTTATCTTAATCAGTAATTCTATGTACCTAATCAATAGTCAAATGTTTAAACTTAAATCCAAATTGATGATAAGGTATTAGCTTTCTTACTTTGACGAGAAGTATTAATCTCTTGAGTAGTAAATTCTTCTACAGTTTTGAAAATTTTGTACCTCTTTTTGACAACCTGGTCAACAGGAGTAGAGCAAGTATGCTTTTTTAACTTTCCTAAAATTGTCTAGGGTGGCCTGCCCTTTGATCTTCCACAACCAGAATCATCTTTACCTGAAATTGTCCAATATAGTTCCTTTCAAGTACCACAGTTATTTCCCTTTTAGGTCTTAGTTCAACTTTTAAACACATATTCTGGTGGCTGCTAAACCCTTACAATAGATGTACCACACAGAATTTGGAAACAAGTCCAAATAGCTTATATATTTATAAAATAACTATTGCATATATCTCATTATTTCAAATCAGTGCCTCAAAAAGAAAATTCACAAATCAACAAGTGTTGAAGTAACATTAAATTAAAAATGTAGTATATCTGTATATATCTGTAGTTATGATCTTATGGTTGTTATCTTGTTTTGTTTTTAGCCCTGAAGAAGGCTAGAAACTCTAGCCGAAACGTCGGCACATTAAAATAAGTT
>NW_027106831.1:230893-237528 GCF_000696795.3 Halyomorpha halys | reverse complement strand
TATATTTTTTCTTTTGTAATCATCATACCACTCACCCAAATAGTGAACTAACATTTTCAGTTTTCTTTTAAATTTCAATTTCTTAGTATTAATAATGGAGTCTCTTTCTGAAGATAAAATTGCTCAAAACGCTACTCTTAAAGCTTCAGAGCTTAGGCCCCAAAATCAAGGCCATAATAGAACAAGGGCAGTCGATCACAAATGATCCTGCCCAATTATTTTATTCAAGGGAATGCATAAAGAATTGAAACCCTATTTTGATTAATTTAATTCCACATGGAATAAAATCATTGAACTACGTGGAAGGTAACTCATATTTTCCCTATCGCTGCTGATTTGAATCTACAGAAAAATGTCAAGCGGTACTATTATGAAGCCTGTGCCATTTACGAAATGCACACGAATCCCACTCCTCAAGAAGCTAATTTTAATCCTCCAAGTTCGGTTCTCAATGAATCTCATACTGTGCGATGCGAGACAGGCTACCTCAAATTAATTTACCGTCTTTCAATGGGAAACAAGCAGACTGGCCATTATTCCGGGACACATACCGGTCCTTGATACATAAAGAGACATCCCTTCCTGGCATTGAAAAATTTTTATTTTTAGTTCCATGTCTAAAGGGCCAACCACTTGCTCTCATAAAGGGAATTGAACTGCAAGAAGTCAATTACGAGCAAGCTTGGAAGTTTTTGAACACAATATATAATCACAAAAGAAGGCTAGCGAACAATTATCTAAAAACAGTTTTAGAATTCATCCCCTTTAAAAATCGGCCATCTGCTGCAAATTTAAAGCATTTACTAACCACAGTAAAGGAAAGTATTGACTCATACCAACAAATGAAAATCCCAGATGCCGATGACTTTATATTATTTTGCTTAGTATTGATGTGTATGGATCCCGAAACCGAAACCGAAGTTTCGAGAAAAAATATTTCTCCACAGAATTCCCTAAATATAAGGATCTGATAGATTTTATACGGGTAGAATGGAGGTCATTAGAATTAACTTTGGAAGAGGGAAGCTCAACGTCCAGTAAACCACAGTTCCAAGAACGAGGAGCAAGACCATGAACTTCACTCCTTATTAACAATGTAGGAGAGCATCCAAGGAGGAAGCGGTCTGAAAAAATACCTGCTTGTCCTATCTGGTCCTATATCAGTGTTTCCAATTCAGTGCACCACCTGCAGAGCATCTTTCACTTCTTAAAAGTTGGAATGGATGCCATAATTGTTTATCAAGTAAGCACACCATCAATGATTGCCCATCCCAGAGAAGATGCCAGGTATGCACGAGAAAACACCACACCTGGTTACACATCCATCGTACCAATGACGACACCTCATTCTACTAACCTGACACATGCTAGCACCAGCAGAGTTGCATTGGGAAGCAGTAGCCATGATGATGAGGTTTTGCTGAGCACAGCTATAATATAAGTCAGAAATGCGAAGGGCTGCTTCAAGAAAGTTCATGGAGTCCTTGACAGTGGAAGTCAACATTCCTTCATCATCAAATGCTGTGGCACAAGACTCGGTGTAGACATCCGTCAGTGCCATCAGAAGGTGTCTTGAATAGGATAACAACCTCTACAAGGGAGGTTAGAAAAAGCTAAATGCAGCATAAGATCAGCAATTTCTCCTAGATCTGAGTCAGAACTCCAAGTTCAGCCCCTCGTTATTTCCCGCATAACAGGCGAACTACCTCGCACTTTGTTTCTCCTTCAATTAGAAATATTTACAAGTCCTACGTTCTTGCTGACAAAGATTTTTGGAAACCCAGCGCTGTAGACTTTCTTATAGGTGGTGAGTTGTTTTGTGACATCATAACAGGACGCCCTATAAGAGTAGCAAATGACGCACCTAGCTTAATTTCAACTATATTTGGATACATTGTAGTTGGACCCTCGCAGCGAACTTCAGGATCAAAAGAGGCACTTAGTTTACTATCGCAATTAACTGAGGAAGTAAAAGATGACAAGTCAAAGCTTTGGAATGACAGAACAGGTATTAATGACCAAGATATAAGAATGTATGGGCCAAGCCCAAATATCCCGCCTCTTTCAAAGATTCCGGCAACTGCAATAGAAATACTACTAGATTCTGTAAATAATAATATTGGTCACCCTGATGAACAATTTGGTGCCCTAGAACTAAACAAAACAAATCAGTCTGTTGAAGTATCACACCCTACACCTCATCATTCTCCTGTAGTCTCATCCGAAAACTTGTTGCCTCACCAATCGAGTTCAACAAGTAATTCTCTCCTTCTAAATGAAACTAGTTTTAGTCCTGTTAGGAATAATGATGCCCCATCCATATCACAAAAAGTGATTTAACTGCTAAAGTTTCTCTTGTCTTATCTAGCTTGTGTCAAGAACCCACATACCAAACATTAACATATTCAAAGACATATTCAATCTCCATCCATTTATAGTTCAACTTATTCATCTGGGCAGATAACATCGACTAGCAGTAGAATATATACTACAAGATCAAGCCAGAGCACGTGTTCTTCGTCAACTGATGAAGTGTATGGTGGTATTAATAGGTCTTATCCACATTACCCAGATGATAGTTTCAGCGAACTCAGAATCTTCCAATCCTAACCAATTCTTTTAATTCTTCTCAAACTGTTCTTGAAAGCCAGCAGTAATATGGTTCCAGTGGCCAATATGTGTATAGCACATCTGGTTTGACAACACCTTATCAGAATTACAACAGTAGTGATCAACACAATCATAAACAAGGAGTATCAGCCATGATTCCAGGGAATTTTCAGTGTAGCGCTTCAACACATTACCAGGTGGCTGATGGAGATACAATTAGCACTCAGGGCAATAATAGTGTTTTTTACGGTAAAGTTCCTCATAACTTTTATAGATATTATGGGATATATGAAAACAATAAAGGAGCCAATACCGGTAGTTTCGATTTCAAAACGTACATTTCATCAGGTCCCAAAGTTCAACCCATTCATTATGGTGGAATGGATCCACGTTTTTCTTATCACCAAAATTAGTTGGTCTACTCCAATACTAAGTCATCCCAGAACTCTCCCTGAGATTGAAGAAAACAGCTCTACTCTGACATCATCATAGAATCAGATATCTTCGACTGGACAGAAAAATTTATTTCTTACTCAAGGTTAGCACGAGCCATAGTTCCCATGCTACACTTTGTAGATGCTCCAAAGCACAAACCTAGAAGGGAAGATCCAATAACAATAACGAAATACATGCTCGCTGGAATTTCTGCTTACACAGAAGCGCTCATTGACTCTAAAACATTATGACCACTTCAACCGTTCATTGACGGAGTGGGTTGTATTAGGGTGGGTGGTCGGCTACACCTTTATCAATTGTCTTATGATGCCAAGCATCCCTAATTACTTCCAGGAGGTCAATGACTAAAATCTGGCATTCCCTGTGGGAAGACTGATCCACCAAAAGGTACAGCATTTTTGGGTGTGTTGGCGCATTAAATACCTCAACCAATTGCAACAAAGAAGAAAGTGGACCAAGAATTTTAAGAACATCAACAAGGCCTGCCTGTAGTTACGATGTAGTTACTGTAGTGTGATGAGTAGGAGTCAAAGGTACTATCATACCTTTGACTCCTACTCATCAGTATCACTCAGATTTTTAAAATTTGTGTATTCAACAAAATTTTGGTGGGCGGTATGTTAAAGCAACATTAAATTAAAAATGTTATAATTTTTATTAGATTAGTTAATATGTGAAATAAATTTATTTGAACTATAAGGCATTTGTTTACTAAAATAAGGGGCAAGGAGAGGCAGTCTACGATTGTTAGCTATGACAGCATTGTTTTAGTTTTCCCCACAGCTTCGCAGGCTCCATGGTAAGACCGTAGTAGACTTTTGGGCAAGCCACTTCTCTCACACAGGGGCCCCTATTCTGCATGCTTCCTGAACTCTCAGCTGTCATCGGGTGAGATTAAATATAAACATTTGCTCAAGGCACATTGAAGACATTTTTCTTTTGTTTTGTTTTTTATTATAAAATAAGTTTGTGTTTGTAAAGTATTAAGTCGTTTTTCCTTCTTATTAATGAATAAGATTAATTTGTTTTATAATTCTTTTATTTTGTTTATATGTATATATTCATTATATATTCGTTCTGTTTAATGCATGCAATTTCTTTGTTAAATATAGACTTCAAATATACTTCTGTAATCATTCCAACCCAAAAATGATTTTCTCAGCGCATATTATACCTGCCAAGAGGAAAGTCTTTCACTGAGGCTCTCAGTTCGGATAACAACAAGAATCAACAAAAAAAATCAATGAAAGGAAAAAATAATGAACCTCATGAATTAATAAACTTTCATAAGTACAATAAAAAAAGTGAACATAGTACCTTTGTAAACAAGTTAACAAAATAGAATAAGGAGAAGGCTCAGTCGTTTTTGCACAGAACTCAGCAACTCTTGGATCTTCTATCCGAATTTCATCAAATATCTGTAACAAACACAGATAAAACAGTATAAATATATAATTTAATTACTTGAAACCTCATGTGAGTGACTAGTGAGTAATAAATACTCATTTTTACCATTAAGATGTATTTGAAAGGAGCAACTTTAACTCAACTTTACCAATGAGAGCTTAGTATTTTTTTTTAAATATTAAATCTACCTTATTGATACCAATTACATATAAGGTAAATGTACCAACAATGGACACCACTAAACACTGGCCACTTGGGGCAAACATTTCTAAACAAAAGGAGGCATTGGATTCGACTGAAGTTGAGAGAATGTAGCTAAACCATTTAGTAATGTTGATTTCTAAAGGATAGAACCAACAATTGACACTCATGGTAGGTTAGTATTTCCATTTTATTTTTCCAGCTCAGAAATTTAGGGCCTTTATTGGTCAGCTGGAAGGGAATATCTGTGGAGATCTGACTTCACAGTTACATTGAAGAAGAAAAAGTACAACAGTTTGTTTTCAGGCTAGTAAGTAAATTCTTTGAAATATACAATTTTTCTATTTGTTTCATTAAGTTGCTCACATCCATTGTTTTAAGTTGACACCTATGACTACTAACTGCATGGGGCCAACCTGCCCCACTCTGTTTTTCAGTTCAGTTTCATAAGTCTAATTCTGCCAATGCACTCATCTCTCACAATGAGAGAACACTTAGATTAATTGGGCCATTGGAGTGTATATTATTTAGATTAGAATAACTTTCACACACTACCTTCAAAATCAAAGTAGGAACTTAGATATCCTAATAATGTCCCATGCCAAAATTTTTTTTTTTAATATCTAGGTTTTAACCTTGTTAAATGGAGCTCCTGCACTTCACGAAATACTTCTCCTAACAAATAAAATCAAATTTTAGTTTTTCCAACACTTTGTCTCAAGCTAACGGATAGCAGTGTAGTGTTACTAAAAACCTTTCTACAGCTCTAAGCAATAACAATAGAAAGTTTGGTCAATAAAAAGTGGACCAAATGTCTAAAAGTAGAATAAAATCACCTGATTTTGTTTGCTTTTCCACCATTTTGTTTTAACACATTTGTTGCAGAATAGAATTATAAAATGTCATGCAGGTTTTTTCCACAGACTGATACCATCTTAAAATGATAATTGACTAAAAAAAATTCAGTTTCTGAAAAACTTCTTACCAACACATGCACAAACAAATGTATTAAGAAGGTGGAAACCATGATTACATGGCTTAAAAACTTCTTATCGCTCTATATAAAAAAGTAAAAAAACCAGTTTAACTATATTCTTGTAAATAGTGGGAAATACAGCATAAAAGACAAACAGAAATTTAGAAAATATCGGCTTTGGATCCTCTAATGTACAAAACCTATAAATAAAGTGAAATTACTCAATAATCAATTATGTACAGACAAAAGTATCATTTTATCCGCATAGATTATATTTTTTAACTGCTTTATTGATTTTTATTATATCCAATATAATAAGATTTCTACTTACATTATACATTTCCGTTGACTGGCCAACCTGCTCCTGGGGGATAACAGTGTTTGATGTTTAACCTAGATTTTTGTTTAGCTGTTTATGCATACATTATTTTTATTCCAAAAACTATTTAATAAAATGTTTGGTCAGGTTTATTTATCAAAGTATCAATCAGTGTTGTTTTTTTCGTGAAATTCTACAATGGTGATGAGGATGGAATAGCTATACATGTGATTTAACATTGTTAACAGAGTTCAATAAGATGTAAAGGTGGCAGCCCCACCGCCTGCTTCTCTGAGCCACTGACAAAGGGTGCAACTTAACTTGAACAAACATCCTGAATAAGCACCCCTGAATATCCATTTGAAGTCATTGATCTGAGCCAAAGTTTGTTGGTACATCAAAGAGAACATATGCTCAAGTGGATAGTTGGCCTAGCTGGGTCCCCCAGTACCGAATAGTAGGGATGGGATATCGATATCGATATTTTGTCTCCGATATTTTGATATCGATATTGAGTAACCGATAATATCGGAATATCGATAATTTTCCTTCGATAATATCGGAATATCGGTTTCTAAAAAATAAATAAATATCGATACCATATCGATATTAAAATAATGCAAAATATCGAAATAAAGATGTAATTATCAAAATAAAATATCGATA
>NW_027106831.1:219341-228246 GCF_000696795.3 Halyomorpha halys | reverse complement strand
AATTGTTCTTATATTTATTAATATTATCCGATATTTTATTTTGATATTACGTATTTATTTCAATATTTTACATTGTTGTAATATCGATATGAAATATAAGCAACAATAGTCCGATATTATTTTATTGAAGTATCGATATTTTGTTGAAAATTACTAAAATAACATATAGAGATTTTAAAATGGAATATTGATATTTTATTTTGATAAATACATATTTATTTCGATATTTTGTATAATTATAATATCAATATTGAATTTAAGCAATAATATTCCGATATTATTTTTTCGAAATATCGATAATTTATTGAAAATGACTGAAATAACACATAGAGATTTTAAAAAATTTCCTATTATTCAATTTTCTTCAATAAAACAATTATATTTTAGTTTATATTTTTTCTGAATATGATATGGTTGTCGTGGTGTTGCTTTGTTATTAAGAGTTTCTTCTGTATTTTGATTAGGTATGACATAAAATAAGTCTTCCTGTATCTTGCTATATCATTTTGTAATTATTATTACTTTAATTCGTTAAATTTTCGATATCGATATTTCGATATTTTAGTTCCGATATAAAACCGATATCGATATTGCTATCAGATATCGATATCGATATTTTTCTTTCGATATCCCATCCCTACCGAATAGGCAAATAGCTTCACCTGACAATCCTTTCTAGTTGTTGCTTTAACTTATTATTTATCAATCTCTTACAAAGGTATGTATGAACACTTACCAAATAGGTACCACTTGCAATAAATAAATGCTTCGCGAACCCAAAGGTCCAAACCCAATTAAGCCCATCCAAAACCAAATCTATTTGATTAGTCTTGATGCAATCCTCCCACTTAAGCTTCAGTCTACCCCTCAGATGTTTACCAGTAGTCAGTTCAGGGTTAAAAACATTTTGAGGATCCCTAAATACCCATATTATTAGCCAAAAAATCAGTATTTATTTTGAAACATAGTTCCTAACTAGATTTTATCAACATAGTTGTATTTAAATTTTTTGTGTAATATTTGATGTAATGGAAAATTGTACTATTTAACTTGTTTATTAACTTTTTTTATAAAACTTGTTAAATAACCTTTTACTTTAAAGTCCTGGTTCGACAGTTCCTAGAAGAGATGGCATACTGGTCAGTGTTTATTCCTCAGGTTAGAGGTGGCTGTACCACACCTGGCAGGAGGTATAAAATGCAATTTTCGAGAATCTACATGATGGAAGAAAATTAATATTCTCTTATATTGGGTAATACCACTGTATCATGGTACAGGGGCACAAGCACCAGTACCGCCATCGAAAGGGGATGCAAAGGGAGTTCCCCAGTGTCAATGCAACCCCAATGTAATATTGATGTTGACCTCCCCAGTGGAAGTAGTATGAGTCCAGCTTTTTGTTTGGCAATGAAAACCATGATACAAGTCCAACAACATCGTAGATGAAGATCCTACAGCTGAATTTGAACCACAGTGAAGCTGCTCAAGATCTCCTTTGTCAAACTATAGGTTTGATAAAATAGCCAATGAGGCTCTTCTCTGCGGGCAATACAAGGCTCATTCCCAAAACCTTGGAAGAGACAGCTCCTTGTACTTATTCCAAAGTGTAAAGGAAGAATGAAAGACCCCTCAACCTATCATCTGATTTGTTTGCTGGATACTATAGGTAAGGCATTTGAGAAGATCCTTTTTCTTAGACTACAAGAGTTCACTGAGGAAGCAAATGGCCTCTCAAAGGCTCAATATGAATTTCGGACTGAGTTATCTACGGTAGATGCTATAAGATTAGCTATTGAAACTTCCCATACAGCAATTACAGGAGTAAGTTGGAGGAGAGGTGCTATGTGGTATGCAGCAATCTTCACCCTAGATATTAAAAATGCTTTTAACACTGCAAGATGGACCTGCATATTGGATGTCCTAAGGAAAATGGCTATGCCAGCCTATCTTATGGCAGTTATCATGGATTATTTTCAGGATAAATATCTGTTTTATCCTTCAGACATCGGCCTGAGCAGATAAAAGGTAACTAGTGATGTCCCACAGGGCTCTGTGTTATGACCTCTTCTGTGGAACGTCATGTATGACAGAATTTCTATGTTGACCATACCAGAGAGAGCTAGTTATGGGCTTCGTAGATGATGTAGGAGTAGTAGTAGTGGCGAAGTACGTAGAAGAAATAACCTTCATTGCCAAACAGGTTGTTGCTGCAATCCAAGATTGGCTATAAGTAGTGGCCCTGCAACTTGCATATAACAAGACTGATACACCCCTTATTACCAGCAGGAAGCAAACCGATATCATCACTGTCAAAGTAGGTAGGCACGAGATTCGCTCTCAGCCATGCTTAAAATACCTAGGAGTCATGATGTATTTATCCGGTCTAATGTTCACACGGGGTGCATCAGTGCCAAAGTAAGTAACATACTTATTGTCACGCCTTGTGCTGAACATTGGATATCCCAGAGAGAGTTGCAGAAGGCTTCTTGCTACTATTGTTCCTTAATTATGTTATATGAAGTTCGGAAAGATGTGATGCTAATGAAATCATACAGGAGACATATGGTTTTTGTTTATAGTAGTTTGTTTAACGACAGTAAGTGCATGTCGAACTGTTTTCTATTATGCATCGTGTGTTATAGCCAGAATGTATCCTGTCTGTTGCACTACTTGTTGAAGAAAGAAGTAAGTATTATAGAGGGCACACATGTTACAAGAGAAGAGCAGCAAATAACTGACACTCAGTGGCAAGGTACTGACAGGTTCAGAGCAGAAGAAGTGACTTGGAAAAAACAAGAAACAAAAAATGAACATGAGAACCACGAGGCGGCAACCATTTCCCACCCACAATGTAATGGCTAGCAACAGTCTCGTGGAGAGGAAAGAACAGGTGTAGGGAGGTGACTTTAATGGGTAAAAATCCCACACAGGGATAGGTATGGGCCTTTCTGCGTCTTTTGAAGATTTCCACCGACCATCGCAAAAACTAACAAAAAAAACAGACAGTTGAATATTGTGAACAATATTTTAAAAAAAGTTTATTAATATCAATGGTGTAGAGAAAATACTGTTATTTTAATGATAAAAGAAATACAAATATAAATTTTATATGTAAAAGTTATAATTTATTAATATTATAGGTTCTTACTGGATAAGTTTTCATTAATATAATTAATGAATAATTAAAGATAGGGAGATTGCTAAAATTATTTCTGATTTAAAAACATTTTTACTAATATAAATTCACCAGATCATAATATTAACGCAACTATAAACAATATATGCACTGTTATAAATAATTACATTCATAATAAATTTAATAATATTTTTTAACCCAATGTTAAATGAACTTGTAGCAGCATTACCCATCCAAGACCGGCCGTACTAACATCGAGCTTCCCAAAGAGACAAGGAGTTTCAAGCCATGTCACCCAGGAGTGCCACTCATATTTATTCCATACATTTATTGTATCAATTAACTTGTAAATATGTAAATAATAATAATAGTACAATTGTAAAAAAACATCAAAATTGTAAATATTTTCGAACAATAAAGAAATTTGGTAAAAGAGAATAAATTGAACAGTAAATAAATGCATACACACAGGAGGTGCCTCTCACTGACCTCTTTAGACTTAATGGAGTAATTACTCCATCGAAAAATGTTCAAGGTATTCTCTCAAACCAGTATTTTTCGTTTAAATGAATTTCTTTCTTCTCTGTGTTCACCTCTCTCTCTTCAACCTTTTATCCCTTTGTAAGCTCTGGTGGCTAGCTAAGCTAGAAGCTAAAAGCTACCCTCCGGGCTTACATACCTCCTTCGCCTCTGTCTGAATAGTACCCGGCAGGACGAGGGCACCTTCCTGCATGACTACTCTGGAGGCTAGCTACACATTAATATGTGGTGAACATAACTAATAATGTAGGAAGTTACAGTAAGAAGGGGATAGAAGAAAGATAAGAAAAAAGATTATAAAACATAAAAAACACCTACTTGGAGGAGATCGGAAATCCAAGTCAGCTCAGTGGCACAGAATAGGGTCTAAGTTGTGAGTTGTGAGTAGGTATTAGATAGATTGTTGTGAGGTCTAAAAGCTTCCATTGTTTATGTTCTTTTACATTTTTTAAAGTCATTTGTCGTCAACCTTTTATACGTTTCCTCTTTTAAATTTTTTAAATATTTTCAATTTCTCATTTTTACCCATTCAAATAACTTGTACCATATTTTTAACATTCCGGTAATTTTGTCATCTTTCTAACATACTTTTTTAAACTTAAAATCTTACCGCTCACGTCACTGAGCTCACTTGGATTTCAGATCTCCTCCTAATAGGTGTTTTTTATGTTTTATTCTCTTTTTTCTTATCTTTCTTTTATACCCTTCTCCTTCTTTATTCCTTTCTTATTTTTCCTTCCAACGCTATTAGTTATTTTCACCACATATTATTATTATCATATTTTCTAATCACTTCTATTGTCTTACTTAACTTTATATTTTGTTTCTTTATTCTAGTATAACAACTCCGCCTGCTGGCTCCCAAGGAGTCCCAAGCCCGGATAAAGGAGGAGGGTTCGTTTGGTGGGTTAACTACCCACCAACCACAAAAAACTTACAATTTCAGAAAATAACACACAGCTTCGGATAAACGGACAGTCACACAAGGTGTTTGACCCCAACATGGAAATATGGACTTAATATTGCTTCATGGAATGTAAGAGGTTTAAATCAACCAGGTTCAAGCAAGAGATTAGAGAGTGAGCTTGATAAATATCGAATTGAGGTAGCTGCTATACAAGAGATATGTTGGAGAAATGTGACGATAGAATTAGAAAATTATCTGCTTCTTAATAGTGGACACGATGCAAATGTATGTGGGACAGGCTTCATGATAAGAAAATCTATTAAGCACACAATATTACAGTATAAACTGATCAGTGAAAGAATTTGTACAGTGCGACTTAGAGGAAGGTATTTTAAAATCACGATTATGTACGTACATGCCCCTACAGAAGACAGAAGAGGAGGATATTTTCTATGAGACATTGGAAAGAGAATATGACTCTATCCCGAGGCACAATGTAAAAATTATCATAGGTGACTTGAACACTAAGATAGGTAAAGAAGTGGCATTCAGACCTGTTATAGGCAGGGAGAGTAAACATGACTACTCTAATGATAATGGCCATCGCATAATTAACTTTGCAATGGAAAAGGGACTGGTCATTAGTAGCACTAAATTCCCATATAAAGATATACATAAAGAGACATGGATCTCGTTGGATGGCCTGACCAGAAACCAAATAGATCATGTTCTCATAGAGGTTAGATATGCATCAAATATCAGAAATGTACGGTCGTTTAGAGGAGCGGACTGTGAGACGGATCACCACATGGTAAAAGTCTGGTATCGACAAAAGCTAGCTATCAGAAGGTGCACTACATTGGATAGAGTACATGCCTACAACTCGGAAAAGCTGCTCAAGAGTGAAGTAGCAGAAGAATTCAAAAATAAAATAAGGGAACGACTGAGAGAAAATGACATTGTGCATAACACAACTATAAATGATAGATGGAAAAAACTGAAAAATGTTGTGATAGAAAGTGCAAGTGATGTACTAGGGAAGAAAGAATCAGCTCCCAGAAACAAATGGTTTGACAAAGAGTGTAGGATAGCTCTGGAAGAAAGAAATAAGGCGAGGTTAAACATGCTAAAAAGAAATACTAGAGGAAGTCTACAGGAATTTTTGACCAAGAGGAGAGAAGCCAAAAAACTATGTAGGCAGAAGAAGAGAGCACAGGAAAAGGGAAACCTTAAAAAGTTTCAAGAATCCTGGGAGAAAAAAGAATCCAGAAAGTTTCACAAAGGTGTAAACGAAATAAAAAAGGGATTCCAAGCCAACACTGGATTATGTAAAGGGAAAGAAGGTGAGCTGATTGGCGAAAAACAGTCAATTCTTGAAAGGTGGAGCCAGTATTTTAGTGAATTGCTAAACACAAGAGTCACTGAGAAAAGAGCAGAAGAAAGCTTAAATCTAGATGAACTCCTAGGTAAGGAGCAGGATGGTGCAGAATAAGTTCCTGAGAAGGAAGAAATTATTGAGATTATTAAATCATTGAGAAACCGTAAGTCGCCAGATCTTGACGAGATAACTCCAGAGATGATGAAATATGGAGGCAGTGATTTGTGGGAAGCAATTTATGATTTGATTTGGGAGATATGGACAGAAGAAAAAATGCCAGAAGATTGGACAAGAGCAGCAATATGTCCTATACACAAGAAAGGAGACAAGCTGACATGTGATAATTATAGAGGCATTGCTCTACTAAGCACAACTTATAAAATACTGGCAGTGCTTCTATATAAAAGAGTGTCCAATTTCACGGAAAATACCAAGGAGGGTTCCGGCCCGGTAGATCGACAGTTGACCAGATATTCACTCTGAGGCAGGCAATGGAAAAGTGCTATGAGTATAACGTAGACCTACATCTACTATTTCGTGGACTTCAAACAAGCGTATGACAGTGTGGACAGAAAGGAACTTTTAAAAGCCTTGGTAAAGGTAGGCATACCGAAAAAATTAGTCAGGCTGGTAAAAATGACTCTAATGAACACTACCTGCCGAGCTAAGCTTGGAAATTCGTTGTTCCAGGAATTTTCTGTGGAGCATGGCTTGAGACAGGGGGATCCTCTGACTCCTCTTCTATTTAATATAGCATTAGAAGTGGCTATTCGTTCAATCAGAACTAATCCAGGAGGGACCATTAACAATAGACTGTCTCAACATTTAGCATATGCAGATGATGTTCTTATTGCCGCAAGAACCTGAGCAGCATTAAAAGGAACATTCCAGGAATTCGAAGAAGAAGCATATGAATTGGGGCTTAAGGTGAATGAAGACAGATGGTGTACATGATAAGTTCAAAAGAGGATAAGGAAGAGAATAGCAAAGTGCCATTCAGAGACCACAGCTTCACTACCACAGAGCGAAATAGAGGCCAGAATAACAGCAGGAAATAAATGTTATTTCTCACTGCAGAAAATACTGAATTTTACAGCTCTCTCTAAAAGGTTGAGAGTGGTAATTTACAAAACCATCATAAGGCCAGTAGTGATCTATGTGGGAGAAACATGGCCCTTGACAAGAAAAGCAGAACAGATGCTCAACTCCTGGGAGAGAAAGGTATCGAGAAGACTATGGGGAGGGGTCTCGGAGAATGGAATTTGGAGAAGATGGAATGACAAACTGATAAATCTGTACGGGGAACCCAGCATCGTGGCGTTAATTAAAAGTGCAAGATTAAGATGGTTAGAATACGTTGAGAGGATGCCCGATGAAATGATACTCAAAAAGATGGTTTATGGCAAACCAGATGAAAAACGGAAAAGAGGACGTCCCCGGATCAGATGGCTGGACAATGTGGAGGAGGATTTGAAGCTCTTGAAGGTTGGCAGATGGAAGGAGAAAGCAAGAGACCGTGTAGATTGGTTGGCTGTGGTGGAGGAGGATTTGAAGCTCTTGAAGGTTGGCAGATGGAAGGAGAAAGCAAGAGACCGTGTAGATTGGTTGGCTGTTGTGGAGGAGGCCCATAGTCCCCATAGCCCATTCTTGCAGGACCGTAGTGCCATAATAATAATAATTCTAGTATTATATATACATATTTCATTAGTTACATATATTTTCTTCCTCTTTGTTTTTTTTCCATAACTTAATTCTGAAATTATTATTAAATTAAAATATTCATATTTCTTTGGATTATATAACTTTATATTTTTATTTCCTTAATTATGTTATTTTACTCACATATTTAATTACCTATACGTTTTGTTATCCAGTTCTTTCACTAATTTACTTTTATTTATTTTCATTCTGTACAAATTTTTTATTTATTTTCATTCTGTAATACTTTTGTTAAGCCACCTCAATTCGACTTTGTCTCCTGATCGGAAAGCTTAACTAAAAAAAAATAAATGCTGGCTCGGATAGAGAACATTTATTTGTAAATTAAATGAAATCAAATACATAAATTAAATTTTTTTTAAAAATGAGGAAACTGTCCGAAAATACAGTACAAATTTTAAAATAAAAAGATTTTTCAATTTTAGAATCAAAAAAAGGATAAAAAAAACTATGTTAACTATTACTATATAAAAGACCAAAGACAAAATTGCTAATTACAAAGTTTACGAAGTGATGAACTCCGATGGGTTGGGGTCCTGAAGTTCATACCAAAAACGTTGGACAGTAGTCTCAATCCACGTCAGTGGGCCCACACGTGGAAGTGGCAGTCCGATAACTCACGCAGCAGGTCTGGTGAGTAAAGTGAATGAGCGACTGTACATACGAAGTCGACGGGGCGACTATACCTAGACTACTCAACAGGACGAGTATACGGAGTCGACGGGGCGACTGCACCATAGCCACTCATCAGGGTGACTATATATAGGCTACTAACCTTAGCCCACAACTTGTATTGTTGTGGCTAATAATCCCATTGACCCGTATCTCAGCCACCACACACACCTATAGTCCTCTTCATTTAAACAAAGCCTACTTCTCACAAAAATACATAGTAAATAATGTAATTAAATATATTTACTGCCTCATTAAAATATCTATTAATATATATGGCGTTAACAACTTTACTTTAATCATTCTATATATTCTTTTATTTATTGGTTGTTATCTTGTTTTTTGTTCTTAGCTTTGATGAAGACTAGAAATTTTGGCCGAAACGTTGGCACCATTAAATAATTTTTTAAAACTTATTTGTGTTATTCTCAGACCACACCCCCAACCATTTCCTCATATAAATTAAGGTAGGGTTAAAATTATGTAAATATAAGTGAAAAGAAAATTACAAACCAATGCACAAAAAGAAGAAATAAAAATAGTTATATTATAA
>NW_027106831.1:218449-219236 GCF_000696795.3 Halyomorpha halys | reverse complement strand
ATAACATGGATTGAAATTTTTCAACTTTTGTTGTTCCTATGCAGTAATTATGGAAAAGGAATAATCAAAGAAGAAATGGAAGAAAGTAACAATTAACAATAAACTATTTACATCGCAAATAAAGCAGAGCGGTTGTAATACAATCGATTATTTTTTGGATAGACCAGTGAACATTGAAGATAGAGGAGAGGAAACGGGCACCCTTGATTTTGCTGGCTTGGGGTGAAGACGTCCGTGCAGCTAGAAGCGGGAAGGACTGCCATTTGTGAGGAGTTGGATAGCGTTATGGACAAGAGGATGTCAACAGATATATCATCAAAGGAAGATTGTATAATTGGTTAGTTTTGTTTCTAACTGAAATTTATTGCATATGTAGCATATCTATTAATTAAGTTTAAGTGTTATTATTAGTAAAGTGTCCTCTGTTTCTGATTGCCAGGAATCCTGCCCTGAGAAAAGTCTCTTATGTTAATAAAATTTAAATAAAATTCTATTATCTGTTAAATATTAAAGTTTTTAATTTGAACCCAAGCTATCATTTATATATGAAATTAGTTAAAACTAATAAAATTCTTTTTATTTTATTTTAATAAATTTTTGATTATTACAATATATAAAATAATTACATAAACTATTAGGTTAAAAATTAACAGGAGACGTAATAACCGTAAAAATAGAAAAGCTGATATGAAAAAACAAAATTTAACCCAATAAAAGAAGGAAAATAAAGAAGTGAGTTGAGATTAAATAAAGGTCGAGAAACAAATTAAAAAATAAATATAATAAT
>NW_027106831.1:209669-218399 GCF_000696795.3 Halyomorpha halys | reverse complement strand
GAAGGAAAACGAAGAAGTAAGTAGAGATTAAATAAAGGTCGAGGAAGAATAAATATAAAACAAAATTAGATAATAAAAAATAAGTAAAGAACAAATCAGGACCACCTACCTGTTTTAGTTAAGAGATATCAAAACAGTTATGAAAAATCGGAATAATAGAAATAATAATAAAAAAAATTCTATTTTTACATGTTATCAGGTCTGTTCATATTTTACCTAGTGGTACTGGTATTTGGTGGGGGGGGGGAACAAGTCCGGCAAGTGGGCCTAGTGGTCCTTTTTGCCAACGCCTGGTGGCAACCTGAATTGCCATCTCGTACTAACCAAGGTGGGAGTGTCAAGATTCATTTTTCGGGACCGCCGGAAAATAAATATTAACTGCCCCAGGAGGGAATCGAACCCACAACGTTCCGAATCGTGCGCTCTGGAACCTATGACCCAACCAACACAGCCGTCACATCCCTAATAGTTTATCTATCTACTTATCATTGTGTATTTCATAATATAACTATTTTTGTTTCTTCTTTTTGTTCATTTGTTTATAATTTTCTTTTCAATTATATTTACATTATTTTAACACTACCTTAACTTACTTTTTTGTATCTTATTATCCAACTATGTCAAAATATTTTTAGTTGTTTTTGTATCTTTTTAGCCCTGATGAAGCTCTACCAAGTGGAGTAAAACGTCGGAAAATAAATAGTTTTAAACTACTTTTTGTTTTCTTCTGACCGTCAGGGTGCGGTCAGAAAGCTTCTTTAATTCTATGTAAATAGCCAACAAAATCATGGCAAAGGCTTAACATGGGCTATTTGGGACCAATTGTTAGACAACATTACTTGGTTGTAGTGGATAGTCATTGAAAAGGCTGGAAACTTTTCCTACAAAATAAATATCAACAGAAATAACAATAATAATTTTGTGCCAAATTTTAGGTGCTTACTGATAATTACCCACCATTTGAATCACAAGATTTTCAATGTTTCCTCAAAGGAAATTGGATGAATACAAGAGTGAAGCAGCCTATTATCTTGTTACAAATGTTGCAGCAGTAAATAGTCAAACGATTGTTGAAAATTGCATTAGCTGATTAGCCAAGTGCTGATCTTAACAAAGCTCTCAATAGCTTTTCATTAGAGTACAGAAATGTTCCTCATGCTACTACAAATATGTCACCAGCACAAGCTCTACTTGCGCGTAGTTTGAAAAGCAAATTGGACTTTCTCTGCCCTAATCTTCAAATACTGCTACCAGAGTGGAAGAAAAACAGAAACAGAAAATTGACTTGCAAGGTGATAAGTCACCATCTTTGAAATATTTTGCTGATTCAGATAGTATAGGTGGGTAAAATATTTTCGCCAAGAGGGAAAAAAGTGAGCAAAAGGAAAAATATTAAATGGCATGGTCCTAGAAGACGAAGTGTTTACATTTCTGAACTAGATAAAACATGGACACACATCACATAGATATCTCAGAACTGCCTTGTAAGGAACCTGAGGATGATACTTCGGAAGATGTAAGTCCATTTAGGACAGTGATAAATTATCTGTTTAGCTTAGATGGCCTATTCCTTTGCCGAAGATGAACAAAACTTCTGATTTTAGAACAGTTCCTTGTCAAGAGTACTCAAGGCAGCATAAGTAAAGATGGCTCAAATGCTACACTAACACCCAGCCAGACAACTAGGAAATGTTTTGGAATAACAATACATAAAGTAATAACAAGATTTTCATAATAATATAAAAAGTGTATGAAAAGAATGACTTTACCAATATTGAAATATAACAGTAAAAAAAATCATATAATGAATAAGCTATTATTACTGATAAACTAGTTTCTTCTTCATCTGGGAAATTAGTTATTCCACTCCTTTTTCCATTTTTATTATCACTTCTTATTTTTTCCCTCATTTCAGGAATTAATATTTCCAAAGAAGCCTTTGCAGCAGCAAGTTTTGCTTGTTTTTTACTTGTTCCTGTACCATAACCATACTTCATATCATTTATAATTACTGTAGCTGAGTAAGGAGTTGAAGGATTTTCTGAAAACAAAGGAAAATAACGAAGAATCTGTAAATATATAAATATAATAAGGACAATTGAAGTATATATTGTGAATTTAAAACTGATAATTAAAGGGAGGGGATCAAAAAATTTAAAAATAAGGAGAGGAAATTCATTGACCAGATAAAGTATTTGATCAAAAGAATATTAACTGATACAAATAAAGGTAAGTAGAAGTAACGTAAGGTGAGCTGGGGCAAATGAAGCAGTGACATGGTGTTGGCTTTTAATGCCTGGGACAGATATCAAATATACCAACCCATTCCTCCTCCCCAAATAATACAGTATGTAGATATGGGCTATATGAAACATGTTACTCTTAATATGTAAACATTATTGAACAAGTAAACATAAGTTTATAAACACAGAGAGGATTAAATTGAAATATTGAAAAACGCTACGAACTTATTTTACAACCCAATACATTCACAAAAGAATTTTTTCTCGTTTATTTGAAAAACGATATTGGTTTTAGAAAAACTGTATCTCAGAAATTGAACATAAACAACTTCATTAGGGCTCAATTGGAAGCTCATTATATAGACTAAACAATAGTTTATGATGATATGTCAATTACTTCTCATATTTTAGGAGTTATAGGCTGTAAACAAAAAACCATACAGTGGCCATTTAGCAAAATCAATCATACTACACCTAAGCACCTCAAGGGAGTGGTAAACTTTTGATCATCGTGTTTTTAAAACATATTTACATAAGAATTCGTAGACATAAATTACAACTACTTCTAGGTATAGTCAAATTTCAAACTATCTTCATTGGACTACGTCCAACTTAGCCTAGTTCTCCACTACAGTTCAGTATTGTAAATGTAAATAACTATTTTAAAAAAATTATCCTGACTTATCTAATTGCTATTCTTTGTTACATGTTTATAAGTAAACTATTTAAGTATATAAGGCCTGTCAATTGCATTATATCAATTATATGTAAATGAGAAAAGATATTAATACAAAAAAAAAAATTAGGTACATAACCAGTAAGGAGTCGAAAAACTCATAAAAATTTAACAAAATATTTCAGTTTAAAATAGTTTATCAACTCCCTCCTACCTGTTGTATGAGCTTTTTCAGTAATTCACATAATTAATAATTCCATGAAAATGCTGAAAACCATTGTGGTGCACTTAGCCATCTGTGTGCCTGTTCTTTTATTTTTTTTTATTATTCAGTTTATTTTTGCTTTCATTTATAAGAATATTTCAAACTTCATTAAAAGTTCAAATATAATTTAATTTATTCCTTTTTCTGTGTATTTTGAATTCATCAAATAATACTTTATAGCATACTGGATTTTCTTTTTAGGAAGTTAGATAAATTAATTTATATAAATTTTTGAGGTTAAAAAACTTCCAAAGATGAATATAAATTATTAAGATGCATGAATATGGGGTAATGGTCCAAAACGTTGTACAACTATGAAGAAAAATAGAGAATAATTTATATTAATCTTTGGAAGTTTTTTAACCTAAAAAATTTATAGAAATTAATTTATAACATTTTCAAGAAATATTATGGTTTTATTACATATTTTTCAACTTTATGAATTACAACATGCAAATAATATTATACAAATCATTAATTAAATTTTCATTCTAACATGATTTATAGTTCTTCATGAAATAATTTTATTTCTATTTTATAACATAATCACTCAACCAATGGTATTCTGCCTATAGTTCATTTGTACATTTTTTTTTTTTGAGGTATTTTTTTTAATTATGATCTGTGAAGTACGTCATATAGTTTAATTTTTCCTTTAAATAGAAATTTGATTCTCTGAAAAATTTACAATCTACTTTATCTAAGATTTATATTTAGATATTAGACTACAACTCATCTAATGAAAACAACATATAATTTTCAACTAGGATTTTTATTTCTAATACCACTATAGTAATTTATTTCAGATAAATTAGATAATATAAACGTAAAGATAAGTCAGAGCAGTTTTGAAAACATTAATAAATTTTTAAACAGACATGAAAAACAAGAATTGATTTTTTTAAGCTTTATAAATAATTTTTCACTAACTATGTAACTTTATTAACTTATCTCTCACAATTTAGTAATAATATATGAGTAGTTCGATAATTTTGTTTTATATAAAGGACGTGGATGAAAATAGAAAGTTAGAACACAACAGGTCTACTAGTGTCATAAATTTGGAAGATTTAAGTCAGCATTAATTTAAATGAAATGTAAATTTCTAACTCATACAGTAGCAAAGGCCATTCCACAATTCATAATATAGTACTTCTTTTTAGCAAAGATGAATTATGATTGAGATTCTTCGTGCGAAACTGAAACAAATATAATTTTATTTTCAAGATACTATATTTTCATAAATTAAAACATACCTAATGCCTTAAATTCATAAGTAGGTTGTTTTTTAAGTGCATGTTGAACATATTCATGCAAAATGCAAATATAGCTTTTCCCATTAGGATTCATTATCCATTCTCCCCTAGGTTTTGCTTTGGGGCCATCATCTAATAGAAAAACAAAATCATTACAAAAACACCAAAAATTTTTATAATCAGATAAGAATTAATAAATACACTATACAATATAAATATTAAAGATTTAACCTAGGCTAAGCTAAAAATCAGTTCATGAAAATAATTCCCTATATTTTTAAAAAAATCCAGAATAAAAAGTTAAAAATCATTAAGGTTATTTTTAATCATTTGAAATCCACAGGAGCTTTATTGATCACCTAGGTAAGGTTAATAAAAAGAACGATGTAATGTAAAAAAAAAAAATTATTCCAATAGACTGTTTATTATCCTCATTTTTTGGTTATGAAAACTTAATTAACAAAGCAATTAATTCTAAACATGTTACTGTATTCTTATAACAAAAAAACAGGTTTAAATGTATAATTTTCAGATATTATCCCCCTCTACAAATTCCCTCAGCTACATACTGCCTCAATTCCTAGTAGCTGCACCTTCTGTTTCATTAGCAACAGAATGGGTGGCTACGTCCTGACTTGCCTCAATCAGTCCTCCAGAGACTGGTTAAAGTTCCTGGCATCATCATTGAGGAGGGTATTACCCTTCGAACTGGTGATGCCAGGGTTAAATAACAAGGCTTACATTATTTTTTTCTGGTAAGAAATTGACAGAGGAAGCATTTTTAAAAATGCTTCGGGTGCAGAATGAGAATTTTGTCACAAATGGAGTGGAAAAACATTAAAGATATGGAGTAGGGATGCTATGCTGTTTTTGGAATCCCAGAAACCAATATTGTAAATAGGATGGTGTTTAAGTAAGGCACCCCCTCACTTCTGAACAGAAATTCATGATGCCATCTAGTGGCAAAGATATGCGGTACGAAGCCTGGGCAGCCATCTTGGTACCCAAAACAAAGGGGTTAGAACCAACTGAGAAGGCATCTTGACCTGTACGGGGGAAGAAAGAGACAGAACTCTTGAAGAAGGTCTCTTCTTATAAGTCATGAGGTAGTAAAACCTTACACTCAGGCGAGAGAGGCAAAAGGATGAGGGAAAAGAACCAAGAGAGAACCCTTCTTCCATTTTCACTTTCACACCAGAACCAACCTTCAAGCCCCAAGAATATCAAACAAGTAAAATGTAATACTTTCATCAATTAATGAAATGAAACCAAAACTATCACTAACAAACTAACCTATATTGTAACCACTTTTGTTCAAACCTTACAACAAATTGATACATAAGAAAATGGGTTGCGGTCAAAAGAGAAAAAAAAATAGTTTACAACTATTTATTTTGCGACATTTCGCCCCACTTTACAGGGCTTCATCAAAACTAAAAAGATACAAAATGATACAATGATAAGAATAAAAATAAGTAACAATGGCAAGAGTAAATTTTTTTTTATAAAAATACGTAAAATATAAAGTTAAAAAAGTACAGGAGATGTACATAAAACAAAAACAATACGGGGAAGGAAAAAAAAAATACAAAGAAATAAGTAAGAAAAATAATTAAACAATGATAACAACTGTAGTATTTATATATCGTGAAAATAATCATTTATCTACACTGATAATAGTAATAGTAAAGATAACAGAAGTAACATGAATAACATAAAGTGAAATAAGGTAATTTAAAAATCGGAAGTAATAAAGTATAGAAATAAGTGAAAAAATGTGATGGAATGTTAACCATATAGGTGATGATAATGATAAGTGAAATAAGTTAAAAGAAACATGTGAAATAAAAGTTTACAAAAAACAAAACAAAGTAAATGTGAAAGTTAATAAAACATAGATGAATAAATATAAGTAAATGCAGCGATAGATAATATAAGTGATAAAGAGATAACAAACAGGTGAAAAAAAAAAAAGTATAATAGAAAAATGTTTGGTGATGATAATAAAATGAGTGTAAAATTGTTTAGTCTTAATTAAGTTTAGTATATGGCTGTATGTATGCGAAATACAGTTTTTATCGATTTTGTGGTTAACTGGAAGGGGTTCAAGATGTATATAAATGGATTCTGAGATGAGTCTCTTTTGGTAATTTGGAACAGTGGCTAAAATAGTGGTATGGTCAAAATCAAAAGCATGATTAAGTGTAAGGGCATGTTCTGAAAGTTTGGAAGCGGATGAGTTGTGGGAAGTTATAGATAATTTATGTTGAGAGATACGTGATCTGAGGTGGTTTTTAGTTTAGCCTATATATGAAGAATTACAGTTGGGGGAGGAGCAAGGAATCCAGTATACAACGTTAGAGCGGTATTAGAGTGGAATAGAATCCTTGGTATTAGTAAAAAAGGAAGATAGTTTATTTTGAAATTTAAGTCCAAGACGTAGTGAAGGAATTGTTGATTTTAAGAATTTTTGTATGTTGTCAGTGAGAGAAGGGACATATGGAAGGGATCTATAAATCAAGAGTGTGGATGGTGGATGTAGAGAGTTTAGGGAAGGAGAAGTAGGCATAGAACGGTTGATGTAAGAGTTTAAAAGTTTGTTTATGATGTGAAGTGGAAAATAACTTGAAAGCAAGATAGTCTTAATATGGTGAATGTTTCTGTTGTGGTATTGGGGATCGGATAAGGAAAGGCAACAGTGTATGAGATTTTTGGCAATATTAATTTTTTGATGGTAGGGGTGCTGAGAAAAATAGTTAAGTAGCCTACCGGAGTAAGTGGGTTTGTTATACCAGTCAGTGGACAAGGAGCTGTCATTATTCTTTATAATAAGCAGGTCAAGAAAGGGGAAGGAAGAGTTAGTTTCGGTTTCAACGGTGAAATGAAGGTGAGGGTGGTAAGAGTTAAAAGAAGAAAGGATATGAGGGATTTTATCAGGGTTTAGAATGAGAAAAAGGTCCTAAATTTAGCCAATTCCTCCTTCCGTCTCTTCAGTTCCTGAACCATGACAACCTTTATGACATCCATAACTCTTTCCAACTACGAGAACAATTAATATTCCTTAGAATTCCCGCTACCTTCATTTGATGCTGAAAGCCTCTTCACCAACATACCCATCGACAAAGCACTCCAGATTGTTGAAAAGAACTGGTCTACAGTAGAGCCTTATACCACTCTTAACTTAGCCTCATATCTTGAATCACTTGAACTATGTTGCAAATCCGGATATCTAACTTTTCAAGGAAAGTTCTTTCCCCAAACATCAGATCTCGCCATGGGAAACTCTCTCGCCCCCATTTTCTCTAATATTGTGCTCAATGACCTCCTTGATTCCGTCATCCCTTTATTCCATAACGACATTTTATTTATCAAAAAATATGTAGACGACCTTTTTCTCATTCTAAACCCTGATAAAATCCCTCGTATCCTTTCTTCTTTTAACTCTTACCACCCTCGCCTTCATTTCACCGTTGAAACCGAAACTGACTTTTCTCTCTCCTTTCTTGACCTGCTTATTATAAAGAATAATGACAGCTCCTTGTCCACTGACTGGTATAACAAACCCACTTACTCCGGTAGGCTACTTAACTATTTTTCTCAGCACCCCCACCATCAAAAAATTAATATTGCCAAAAATCTCATACACCGTTGTCTTTCCTTATCCGATCCCCAATACCACAACACAAACATTCACCGTATTAAGACTATCTTGCTTTCAAGTTATTTTCCACTTCACATCATAAACAAACTTTTAAACTCTTACATCAACCGTTCTATGCCTACTTCTCCTTCCCTAAACTCTCTACATCCACCATCCACACTCTTGATTTATAGATCCCTTCCATATGTCCCCACTCTCACTGAGAACATACAAAAATTCTTAAAATCAACAATCCCTTCACTACGTCTTGGACTCAAATCTCAAAATAAACTATCTTCCTTTTTTACTAATACCAAGGATCCTATTCCACTCTAACGTTGTATACCGGATTCTTTGCTCCTCCCCCAATTGTAATTCTTCATATATAGGCTAAACTAAAAACCACCTCAGATCACGTATCTCTCAACATAAATTATCTATAACTTCCCACAACTCATCCGCTTCCAAACTTTCAGAACATGCCCTTACACTTAATCATGCTTTTGGTTTTGACCATACCACTATTTTAGCCACTGTTCCAAATTACCAAAAGATATTCATCTCAGAATCCATTTATATACATTTTGAACCCCTTCCAGTTAACCACAAAATTGATAAAAACTGTATTTCACATACATACAGTCATATAC
>NW_027106831.1:199442-208898 GCF_000696795.3 Halyomorpha halys | reverse complement strand
ATTGTATCTTATCTTTGTATTTTTATTCTTATCATTGTATCATTTTGTATCTTTTTAGCCATGATGAAGCCCTGCAAAGTGTGACAAAACGTCGGAAAATAAATAGTTGTAAACTATTTTTGTTTCTCTTTTGACCGCTACCCTGACCATCTTCTTATATATCAATTTTTACGGTCAACTATATATACATATATACTTACAACAAATTGTTTCAGAAAACTTAAAAGAGAATAGAGGTCATTTCATTTAAAAGCCTATGATATCAATTTATTATAAATACAGTCCACTCCATCATTACCAGCAAATAATAAGTAATTCCTTATTTAAACCAGCTTACCAGCATAATAATTAATTTGGGTAATATCCCCCAACTTTTACTTTGGGGAATATCCAAATTAAACAAATGGTATAAGAGACATGCAGATGGGTTATGGCCTGAGTATTGTGACCCTCAGAGACCTAAAATAGAGAAGTGTTCAGCCAATGGAGATGGCATCTGAGGAAGCTTTAGCGGATAATTGGGGGGAAGTTTTGACAATAAAATACTTTCAGAACAAACTGATACTTGACTACTGAGAATGCTAAGAGAAGGCTAAGATACCAATAATGAATGTAACACCTTGGGTATCTTAACGAGATCCCACTTCCCAAAATGTGAATTGCTTGATAAAGAGAAAATTTCCCACACATTAAACAGCTACAGCAATAGCAAAGAAAAGTAATACAATTATTATCATTGGCAGAATTGAATGGGCAACTAACTCACTGTCACCATTCAAATCATCTGACACTGATGGCATCTTTCCCGTTGTTGTAGATAGGCCTACCAATGATCAGATAATATATACTTGAACTCTTTAGAGGCAACATAACACAAGGATATATTCTAAATAGATGGAGGACATCCAAGGTGCCACATAACCAAACTAGGAAAAGGATCTTATGAGGATCCAAAATCATTCAGGCCAATATGTCTCACATCCTTTCTAATGAAAGCACTGGTAAATATAGTATACAGGCATACCAGAGAACAAGAATTGGTAGCAAATGCTTTCCATTTATATTAATTTTCCTACCAAGCAGGGAGGTCCTGTTAAGTTCCAGTACAAAATTTGGTCTCTAGGATTCAAAAATCATAAGACCTCTGAGAAATTACTGTTAGCATCCACTGGCATCAATGGTCCATATTAATGTGCTAAGGAACAAAAAAAGATGAAATAGTTTTCAGATATGTCATTTCTATAATGAAAGATCTTAAAATCAGAATTAGGACACTTCAAACTGTGGATTAAGCCCAAGAATGGCTGCCCACAGGGTGGTGTACTATTTCATTTCAAATGAAACTTTTCAATTGTAACCCAACCGGACTTGAATAATTTCATAAAAATTCTATTGTGTCTCTTGTATTAACTAAAATAATTATGTTAAATTGAACAATGAATTTTCAAATAACTTCAGCATATTCATGGGACATTTATTTTATTTAATAGATAATTTAGTTCAAGTGCTGATTTCAACTAGATATAAAATGAATAAAATATAAAATTATAGTAGTCTATCTATTTTTAAATGATGATTAATATAAGTACATTTTTACTTTTTTTTTTGGAAGTATGGATTAAAACAATTTAATCATCGTTCATTGGATTTTCGTTGTTCTAATATTGACATTTTATTCAAGATCCATTACAAATTAATTATTATACAGTTTTATTTATTATAGGTATCATTTATTAGGTTTTCAAGGATTCTATGTCGGAATTTACTGCAGTATTTGTGACCGTGCATGCCCATTCCCTGATTCCATTTTTAGAATCTCTTTTTTTTTAGAGCGTGAACGCATTCTGAATTATTGTTATTTTTCTAGTTTTCTTCAACATGGGGATCGTTTATTGGGTTTTTGAAAGTCCTGATTCTGTTTGTTTAATCAGATTTTTATCTCCCATGCTCGTTTCAGTTTAATATTATTTTTGGAGTTATCTTGGATACAGGAATCATTTACTAGGTTTTGGTAGGTATTGATTCCATTTTTTGAATCAAAATTTTGATCGCGCTCTCTCATTTTGATTTCTTTCTCTTCTCTTTAAAATATGGATAGTTTATCAGGTTTTCATAATTTCTGAAGCTTTTTTTAAAATTGTATATTCATCAATGAGCCTTGCTCATACTGAATTACCATTACAATTCAAACATTTTTCTAAAAGAATACTCAATGACCACTAGAGCAGTACCTTTCTAATTATTTTGAGTCCCATGTCTTAAAGGTTTTCTCAAAATAGATATATTTAATGTCCCATGAATAGCTTACAACAATCATATGTGCTCACAATGCAAGATGTAAATATAAATTGATGATATCTTAATTCAGGTAATTTCAATAATGATAGAAATAACAAAAAAGGTAAAATAACAGCAGCTAATAGGACATACTACAAACCTGGATTTTGAATAGGAAACTTAATAAGTTTGGTGCCATCAGGAAAAGATGGTCTGTGTTGTTCTTTTTCAATTTTTTTCGCTTTAGCATACTTACGCCTATCAGCCCATGAGCTGAAAATAATAATAAATCATTGTATCAATATCAAATAACCGTAATTCAAAAAATACACATTTCTAAGGATTTTTACTTACACAAAATGTAACCTCTGTTCTTTTTTGAAACGAAATAGTTTTTTACAATATTGCTGCAATGTAAAAGCACCAAGGCTTTGCGACAATTTATTCTCTTCTGTTGTTTCAATTTTGGCAGTATGCAAATATTGTGGACCTAATACAAAATTGTTTCTGATGTTTTAAAACATAATTAAATAGTAAAAATAAACTAATAGTGATATAATAAAAAAGTAAGCAATAGGTATCAGACAGAAAAAAATAATATAGTCTAAACCAGGGTCCACCAAACTTTTATGATAATCGACCCCTAAAAGGTTGTTTTGGGTCAGTTTCCAATAAATTGTAGTTCCAATATGAGAATAAATATGAATAAATTTAAAGGTTGTATCCTATCCCAGTTTATATTGGATACATTGAAGATTTCAATAGCTGTAAACCTCCCCAGCTCAATATTTACAAAATATACATGGGTACAGGGCAACCCAAACCGAACATTTTTCAAATTTTAAAAGATGAATATTGAAAAATATAGAAAGTCTCATGGGTTCATAACCAAGGAAAAATTCAAAATAAAAAACCAACAGCACTGGAACAGGTAAGTACTTCTTTAATGGTTCTTGTTTATTTTGAGTTCTTGAAGCAATATTAAGTGGCATATAAATTTAAAGAAATTTGGGAAGCTTTAAAACCTATTGTTATTTATTCCAGAAATGGTAGAATAAACAGTTTGCATTTAATGCAATAGCATTTCTTGATAAAAGAAATGAGCCACAGGAAACAGTCAGATTTTGAAAGTTTTGACATTTATTCTCAATGGTGTTTAACACCTACTTCACAATTTTTTATACTTACGTTTAAAGCTAATTGAGAATTTAAGAAAATTGAAAAAAAAATCATATTATATACCCTTTATTTACAATAAATGTATGTACTTTCACAAGAATGGTAAATGGTAATTGGATGAGGTAGTTGAGAAGCCAAGAGATGCAAGATACAATTTAGTGAAGAAATATGTTTTTTTTATCTACCTGTGCCTGAACCAAATTTATGCTTCAATACTGACAGCATTGAGAAATTATGAGTAATTAACAAATAATTACTGATAATTCAAAATCTTATTAGTGTACATTAGGTTTAGCCACTGGTATATAGCAGACAAGATTCCCTGTTCGAAAGTGGCTCAATGCTCATATGGTGCATGGCCATTCACCTCCCTCCCCTAGACCAGACCCACATGCTCATTTGGAGCTTTCGCTCAAGTGAATATGCAACATGACAAATCTTTCTTGATAAAGGTCCAATTTAGATGATATTAATTTTAGATTAAAGAGAAATTCAGTATCTTTCAAATGAGTGGCTATAATGTTCGCAATATTTGTACAATTATTTTTTTTTTATATTAACAATAATTTTTTTTTTAAGGCCCTTAGTATCCAAATTTTTTGAAAACCAGCTTCATTGGTCACCTACACCATAAGGGAAACCATCATTAATAATTTCACTTCTATGATTGAAATATAGTGATCACTTAGTTAAATTGGAAATAGAAAAAGTATCACTATGTAATGATTTTTTTTCCCACAGAATTGGTATAATGATTTCGTTGTATACAAATCTTAAAACCAAGAACGAGTATTCCATGAATGAAAAGAGAATTCAAATTGAAGCAGATTGGAGATGTATGAGGACAGAAAACATCTACATAAATATGGTATTAGGAGTAAAAAGGAGGGGAAGGCCATTAATGTAAGTAGCAACTAGAGTGAGGGATTGAGATAAACCTTGAGGAACACCATAGGAAAGGGAAATATCTTTGATCGAGGTTGACCTGGGACTATATACTGTGTCCAATATAAGAGGAAGGATTAAGGAAGGAAAGAGGAAGGATAAACCAACTCATAAGCAATGCTGGATAAGGAAAGGTCTTGGAGTTTGGTAGGGAGGATGCTAGAGTCAACTGTATACAATGCTTTAGAATCTAACAGGATAAGAATGGTTAATTCTTGGTGTTCGATGGTGGTTTGGAGATTGTGGGTTACTTTCAGGAGAGTAGATTGTGTGAAGCAGCTTGGTCAAACTCAGGATTGAAAAGGATTAACACGGGAATGTTCTACTAGAGAGTTGGAAAGTTGTTTCTTTACAATGCGTTCCAGTGGTTTTGAAAAGTTTAAGATGAGAAAAATGGGATAGGAGTTATTAGATAAGGAAGGATTTTGAATTTTATCAAATAGTTGAACTAAAAGAGTTTTCTAAGAAGGGATGATTAATGATCTCAATAATTTATGGTAATAATGACATAAGTATAGGTACATGCTAGAAAGACAAGGGAGGTTTTGAAGAAATTGTCGAAGGGAACTCAAGGAAGTCGGTAGACAATGGCATATAACACAGGAGAGGAGATTGTTTAAGTGTCAACAAATATAAATTCCGGGTGAGGAAAGATAGAGGGGATTGAAGTATGATTTTGGTCTTTAGAATGATCATGAATATACATTGACACTAACCCATGTGCGATCAGATCTATCAAGGCTTAGGAAAGGGTAATTGGTTAGGAAAACTTGAGAGGTAAGAATAAAAGGTTTAGGCCAGGTGTCAGATATAGCCATTATGTGATAAAAAATGGCAAGAAACATAGGTGAAATTAATCATTGTGAGCAATAAGGGGGGAGTGTATGTAACAGGAACTTGGGATAAGTTTTAGCTGTGGGGATGGGAAATGGAACAGTAAAGAAAAGGATAAAGGTTAAAGAATATAGTGTAACAATTTTTTTTAATACTAAATTCAGTTTAAAGATGAGGTAGAAAATAACTATACAATAAAAATTGTATAAAGTATATTATTGGAATAGTAATTTGAAATAAATTTAATATTAAATTTTCAGTAAGAAGTAAATTACAGAAAAATAACAAAAGAAAAGTAAATAAAAAATACAAAGAAAAAAGAATCCCATATGTGCTAATATGGTAAAAAATATAGATAAAAAATAAAAATTAAATGATTACAATATTGAGGTAGCTTCAGCACCGAGTTCAGTTGAAGATGCCCGAGTCTCTGGGCATTCAGAATCGTAGGTATTTAAATGTAACAATAATGGACACTTCATAAATAGTGCCTACTGGGGGCAAATATTTTTAAAAAAATAAGGACCAAAGGCATTGGATTCAACTGAAACTGAAGGGTATTCAGCTAAACCCATCTAATAATATTTATTACAGCAAGAGAACAAGGGACTCAAAGTAGGTTGGTATTTGTCTTTGATTTTTCCAGCAGGGATATTTAGCAACATAGTTTTGTTGATTTATTGATGGGCACGAAGGGAATTACCCATGGAACTCAGTTTTTACCAGTTGTATTCAAGAGGAACAGGTTTCAACACTTCGTTTTTTTAGCCTGGTAAGTAAATGTTTCTAAATACACAATTTTTTTATTTGTTTTATTCTGTAGCACAAATCCATCGTCATAGGTTGACAAAAATGGCTACTCACAACCTAACCCAGTCTCTATTTCGGTAAAGCATCATAATTTTAATTCAGTCAATGTTTATGTCCCAAAATGAAATTATTAGAGTAAATCAATTCATAAATGTTTGACATATTTAGATTTTAGTATTGTATTTTTATGTTCACTTACCTATATATGAAATATATATAGTTAACAGGTAAGTACTGAGACTGAAAAATTTCAAATCAAAGTTTTCAATGGAAATACATGTTGTAAGCCTCCTGAATCCAAGTCTCCTAAAATCGCAAATGTCTCAGTATCTGAACAGCCTAGTTCATAAATGAAAAGTGATACAGAATTGAAATTATGTAATCAAGGTTATGTATGTATTATTATTATTATATGTAGGTGTATTATTATAATATAATTATGTATTCAAGGCCTTGGATGTAAAGTTATGTTTAGGCACAAAATGACTGGTTAGCAGTACCACTTTATACAATTAATCTAACACTTTTCTTACCATTTCTCGAAAACAGCCTTAACAATTTTGATTGTTCATATCAAATTTGATTTTCATAGGGGCCACAAACACGTGTTAGTCATGGCGTTGCGGGCCGTAAAAAAAAAAAAAAAATTAGTTAATGATTCCTTAGGTTTTCGCAATTGTTACAAATTGAATTAAACAACTATGAAGGGATCATTACATATATTTTAACATTTCTTTGTAATATCCTGAGGTTTCAAACATGTAGCAGTGTCTGTGGTCACATGCAATTGTTTAATTCAAATTATTCAGGTGTTGATAAAAAAAAAAAAAAATTCAAAATCAATGAACAATTTACTGTAATGAAAAACATTTGGCTCAGGTCCATTTATTGATCTGGTAAATTAATTTTAAAATACATAAATTTAAATATTACAATTTATTAATGGTCAACATTTTACATATTCAAATTTAATTAAAATTAAAATAATTATGAACCTTGCAGGTCAAAATGCAATCCAAAAGTTTAATGAGATTTTTGATACTGTGAACACTTTTCCAACATTTTGTCAAAATCTTGTAGCTGCATGCTAACCTCATAACATCATCCAGATGAGAGCCTGTATGTTCTTTTCTCTGGTTTTTCTTTAAGCAGATTTCCTAGTTTGGTGTCATTTTTTAAATCGATGAACCCATAGAACAACTCTGAGCAGTTACAATATATAACTGCAGCCGCTCTTGGATTGTAGTTGTTTTTAAATGCTATGGACTTTCTATAAGTAACAATTTTTTTTTTTCTTTCTTAGATTTAGAAATTCATCCATCAGTGCAGTTATATAATGTGAAATTGAAGAGCAGTTTTCTTCAGAGATGTCGATATAGTCCTCAGTAGCCTTTTTCATAGTTCAAAAATTTTGCAGCCATCTGTTCTGTATTTCATGATAAATACTTAGCTTTTTCTCAAAAGCATGTACTTTATTCACCATTAGTAAGATTATGCTATTTATACCTTGCAAACTCCGGTTGAAACTCTGTTTATTTTTTCTGTAATATCAGATAAAAAGGCTAAAAGACACCACCACCCGTCATCTTGTAATTCAGGATATACTTTATTATTATGCTCTAAAAACAATATTATTTCATGCTGTAAAGAAAAAACCTTTCCACAACTTTTCCTCTACTTCGCTATCGCACCAAAGTATGTAAAATAATGTTATACTCACTTTCCAGTTGTTCCAAAAGGCTTTTAAATTTTCTGTGGTTCAATTCTTTTGCTCCTATATAATTAACAATATTGATAACAGTCTGCATCACAGCTTATAATTTTGGATTTGCAGCACGAGCCGCCAAGTTTTCTAGGTGTATAATGGAATAAAATTTAATTATATATACATTTTTTAAATGACGTAATAAATCCATTTTTGGACCCAGTCATTGAAGGGCAGCCATCCCTGCACACACATGATTTTTTGTCTGTCAATTTTTTTGTTCTAAAAAGTTGCAAATAGTATCAAGGTAATCTGTGCCTCGGGTTTGACCTTCCATTGGAAGGAGTTTCAAGCCTTTAAAGATTAAGTTGTTTTTCGTACAAAATCTAACAAATACTGCGCATTGGATATTGCTGAAATGTCCATGCTGCAATCGAAAGCCAAGCTAAAAAAACTTGTAGCTTCTCAGGTTATGTATTACATCATTGCCAATACATTTGGAGATCTCTTCAATACTCCTCATACAGGTTGAATCAGAGAGCTGCAGTTATTTTTATATCAGATAGTATTAGTTTTTTGTTGCTGCACTTATCAAAAAGTATATTGGCGGCACTAACAAAATATTCTTTTACAATTTCAGCATCGGTAAATGGTTTCATATGCTTACCAACAATATAACAAATTTTATGTGATGCCTTAGTTATTACTGAGTCTTGTGATTATGCCATGCTGTAGTTGCACTGATCTCTTATAAAAAAAAAAAGTTTTTCTATTCATAAGACAGATTATTATTAATACAAAATGTTCATAAAGTTTCAGATACATTGAATTCAAATGAAAAACATTTTGTACGAAGCAATATGAATTGTTTTGCTAATATAATTCTATATATTAATTTATGAAACCATTTTTAAATATGCCAAAAATTAGATGATGACTTTAGTGCAGGATGTACTTAACCTTATGAGTTAACATTTACTCATTGGTAGCAGTAAGCAAGTATGGAATAATTGTACTATTCAAGGATTAAGAACAGTTTGAACTGCTGATTGGAATCAATTGTTTTGGTCATCTCTGACACTGATCACAAAATATTATAACAAAACCAAGTTGGAGAAATATGCAGCCAATTAAAAAAAATACAGTAAAATCCCAGGTCTGGAGAGTCTTAAAAATTTGAAGGTCCATCTTGAGTAATCAAAATGAGATTACATAAACTTGATACAAAGTGGTTCAAATTTTCAAAAGTACATAAGATAATTTTTTTTTGATGAAGTGGGAAAGGGTGTGGTAAAAAACAAAATTCAAATAGTAACTAAACCACTTAATGTGACCCAACATTTCGCCCCATGTTGCACAGCTGGAGAGATGGAAGAGTTTCAAAAGATAGACTGATGCTCCAAGTTAGTTTGATCTTGTGAGTTAAATTAATGGCAGAAAAAGAGAAGGATCAAATTGAGATTTGATCTGGTTTTTTTTTTCTATTATTGTTCTCTCATAATTCCTTCTTAGTGTCCATCAACCATTAAATCAGTTTGGATTGGAAGATTGTTGATTGACCGTGTTTAATATATAAAAGGAATATGGTCTGGGTGCGATAAAAAAAAAACTCAAATAGTAGAAATATACTATTTTAATGAGCCAACATTTCGCCCCACGTTGCAGGGCTTCTTCAGGGCTAAAAAAGATACAAACACATAGTTACA